>NC_065574.1:33123529-33429398 GCF_937616625.2 Mercurialis annua | reverse complement strand
GGTCGTGACACAAACATTACGAAAAAAATCCAAATGTTTCACCTTTTTAGCAATTTAAGCCAAACGTTTAAAATGTTACGAAACCAATTCAAACGTTACAACGTTACGAAACAAATCCAAAAGTTTCATCTTTTTAGCGATTTAAGCAAAACGTTTAAAACGTTACGAAAAAAATCCTAACGTTTCACCTTTTTAGCTATTTAAACCAAACGTTTAAAATGTTACGAAACAAATCCAAACGTTTCACCTTTTATGTGATTTAAGCTAAACGTTTACAAACATTACGAAGCAAATCCAAAGGTTTCACATTTTTAATGATTTAAGCCAAACGTTTACAAACGTTACGAAACGTTTCCCCTTTTTAGCAATTTAAGACAAACGTTTACAAACGTTATGAAACAAGTCATAATGTTTCCCTTTTTTAGCAATTTAAGCCAAACATTTACAAACGATACGAAACGAAACCAAATTTTTCCCCTTTTTAGGATTTAAGCCAAACGTTTACAAACGTTACGAAACAAATCCAAACATTTCACATTTTCTGCGATTTAAGCCAAACATTTACAAACGTTAAGTACCAAATCCAAAAGTTTGTAAACGTTACGAAACAAATCCAAACGTTTCACCTTTTTTGCGATTTAAGCAAAACGTTTACAAACGTTACGAAACTAATCCAAACGTTTCACCTTTTTAGCGATTTAAGCCTAACGTTTACAAATGTTACGAAACAAATCCAAAAGTTTCACCTTTTTAGCGATTTAAGCCAAACATTTAAAACGTTACGAAACAAATCCAAACGTTTCACATTTTAAATGTTTGCAAACTTTACGAAACAAATCCAAACGTTTCATATTTTTCGCAGTTAAAGCCAAACGTTTACAAATGTTTCGAAACAAATCTAAACGTTTCACCTTTTTAGTGATTGAAACCAAACGTTTACAAACGTTTCGAAACAAAACCAAACGTTACACCTTTTTAGCAATATAAGCCAAACATTTACAAACGATACGAAACAAAACCAAATGTTTCACTTTTTTAGCGATATAAGCCAAACGTTTAAAACGTTGCGAAACAAATCCAAATGTTTCCCCTTTTTATCAATTTAAGCCAAACATTTACAAACGTTACGAAACGAAACTAAACGTTTCACTTTTTTAGCAATTTAAGCCAAACGTTTACAAATGTTACGAAACAAATCCAAATGTTTTACATTTACTGCGATTTAAGCCGATCGTTTAAAAACGTTACGAAACAAAACCAAACGTTTGGATTTATTTCGTAACTATTAAACATTTGGATTGGTTTTGTAACGTTTTAACCTTTTTGCTTAAATCGCAAAAACGCTGAAACGTTTGGATTTGTTTCCTAACATTTGTAAACGTTTGACTTAAATCGCTAAAAAGGTGAAACGTTTGGATTTGTTTCGTAACGTTTGTAAACGTTCGGCGTAAATTGCTAAAAAGGATAAACATTTGGATTGGTTTCGTAATGTTTGGCTTAAATCGCTAAAAAGTGGAAACATTTGGATTTGTTTTGTAACGTTTTGAACGTTTGGATTGGTTTTGTAACATTTCAAATGTTTGGCTTAAATCGGTAAAAAGGTGGAACGTTTGGATTTGTTTCGTAACGTTTGTAAACGTTTGGCTTAAATTTCTCCAAATGTTTAAAACGTTACGAAACAATTCCAAACGTTTAAAATGTTATGAAACAGAACCAATCTAAACGTTAAATCCAAACGTTTCACCTTTCTAACGATTTAAGCCAAACGTTTACAAACGTTACGAAACAAATCCATACGTTTCACATTTTTAGCGATTTAAGCCAAACGTTTACAAACGTTACTTAACAAATCCAAACGTTTCCCCTATTTAGCGACTTATGCCAAAAGTTTACAAACGTTAGGAAACAAATCCAAATGTTTCACCTTTTTTAGCGATTTAATCCAAACGTTTGCAAACATTACGAAATAAACAAACGTATCACCTTTTTAGCAATTTAATCCAAATGTTTACAAACGTTACGAAACAAATTCAAACGTTTCACCTTTTTAGCGATTTAAGCAAAATATTTAAAACGTTACGAAACCAATACAAACGTTTAAAACGTTAAGAAACAAATCCAAACGTTTCACATTTTTAGGGATTTAAGCTAAACATTTAAAACGTTAAGAAACCAATCCAAACGTTTATAATGTTATGAAACAAATTCCAACGTTTCACCTTTTTAGCGATTTAAGCCAAACGCTTAAAACGTATCAAAACAAATCCAAACGTTTAAAACGTTTCGAAAAAAATCTAAATGTTTCACCTTTTTAGTGATTTAAGCCAAACATTAACAAACGTTACAAAACAAATCCAAACGTTACCCCTTTTTAACAATTTAAGCCAAACGTTTACAAACATTACGAGACAAATCCAAACATTTACAAATGTTTCGAAATAAAACCAAGTGTTTCACCTTTTTAGCGATTTAACCTAAACGTTTACAAACGTTACGAAATAAATCCAAACGTTTAAAACGTCACGAAACCAATCCAAACGTTTAAAACGTTACCAAACCAATCCAAACGTTACGAAACCAGTCCAAATGTTCAAAACGTTACGAAACAAATCTAAACTTTTAAAACGTTACGAAACAAATCCAAAAATTTCACCTTTTTGCGATTTAAGACAAACGTTTAAAATATTACAAACGTTATGAAAAAAATCCAAACGTTTATAACGTTTCGAAACAAATCCAAACGTTTAAAACGTTACTAAACAAATCCAAACATTTGGATTTGCTTCGTAACGCTTGCAAAAGTTTGGCTTAATGTAATACCCCATAAAAATTTTAAATTTATTTTTATGAGTTTCCGGTCTAATTTTAAAGTCGTTTGCGGATTCGTGGTTTGAATCGTGATTCGATTCAGTTTCGGTTGGTTTTGGGTCAACAAAATTTTGGTTGGAAACAAGACCATGTTATTTTTTTTGGCAACAGGTTTGGCTATTTCCTAAGCCTGATTTTTGGCTATTGGTTTAGCCCGTTTAAACCTGTTATTTGCTGCGATGTTAGGATAGATTTTTTCCCTATTTTTATCCATTCTCAACCGTAATTTCTTCCCCTTTTATTCGTCAAACCCTTGCCGACATCTACACTCCTTAATTCACTAAATTCATTTGCATCAAATCCCTCAAAAGCTCAGCTGATATTCAGTAAGTTTTGTTCTTCGTTACTCTATTTTTGCTGAAAATTGTACTTTTGTATTTTTATTCGTTCTCTTCTGTCATACCTTTATTTGGAGAACCGTTTCATCTCAGCCGTTGTAGACTCGATTCTCTACAATCCCCGAGTTTGAGAATTCAAAAAGGTACGTAAATAATTATGTTACAATCGCCATCGTCTCACCGTTTTCTATTATTCTTGACTGTTTCCTTTCACCTTCTTTTCTACCGATTACTGAAGCTATGTTAGGGTTTGATTCTTCTTATTTGGTGACCTTAATCTAATGAGTCTTTACTGTTATTGTTTCGTTTGAGGGTTGTTTCAAATCTCTTGAGTTTGCGTGGTTGTTATTCATGATTCAGATTATTCTCTTGTTATTTTTACTTAGGTTGTTTTGCTACTATATCTTCTGGGTTCTGTCATTAAGTTATTAAAATCATGTTGTTATGTTCTTGTCTAAGGACTTGATTTGATTTTGCTTTGTTATGATCCGAGAGTTTTTATCGATATTTTATGATTATCGATTTCGGTTTTGTTATTATGTTGAGGTTGGAGGATTGTTACTGGTTGTGTTTTCAAAAACTGATTAGGTGATTTGATTGTTTAATGAGTTAGGATGATGGTTGAGGAATGTTAGATAATTTGTTGTTCATGATTTCTTTATTGGCTACTGTTTTTTTTTTTGATGGTTTGTTTAAATTTGAATTTTGGGTTGGCGGGTTAGCCTTGTTCATGCTGAAGGTATTGCTATGGCTTTTGTTAAGTTTGATTGGTAGTGGTGGTCAATTGGCCATTTGACTCACTCACTTTTTTGTTTTAATAAATTAAATTCTTGAAGTTTATTTTCTAATTACTCACATTTTATCTAACATTAATTATTTTTGATTTAAATCTACGGATTTAGTTTCGATTTATAAATTGGCAATTTGATAACTTTACATTTTTCTTAATTTAAATTAGTTTGATAATATTATTATTTATTGTTTATAATAAATTGATAATATTATTATTTATAAATTACTTTGACAACGTTATTTTAATTACTAGAGTAATGTTATTTATTATTTAATTTATTTCAATTATTATCACTAATTTATAATTAATCGGATAACTATTATTTTGTAATTTTTGACTAGACGTGTCAATTGGACGTTTTAAGATTTTAACGGTTTTCTTAATTTACTTTAATAAAGTAAATCATTAGTAACTATTGGTTACTTGAGTTATAATTTATAGAGTTCAATTTAAATTTTGATTATTATTTTATCAAAATTGTTTTTATATTTATAAACTATGGTTTATAATTGGATATAAATATATTTATTTTATCAAAGTGATTTTTGGGAATTATAAACTCTGGTTTATATTCTGATAAATATTTTGAGTCGGGTTAGACTTGGGTCACTCGACATGTGAGGTAGCTTGGTAGTTATTGGTAATTCGGCTAACCCAGTATTTGAGGAATTGATTTTATTTATTATTTAATTATTAAATAAATAATAGTTTCTGGAATGGATTTTAAAGCGGAAACTCAATGGGCTTGATTTATTAATTTTTTTGAGTATTGTGTTACTCGATGTGGTTCGTGTTTTGGCTTGGGTCTTTATGTAATAAATTGACCATTCTGTTCTGACTATTTTTGTGCTTGGGTTGGTATTGTGCTAGTCCTATATGGTGTCTAATAATCTCTAGAGTTAGGGATTGATTTTTAATATTGGTTTTTACTTTGTTCTTAGACTCGTCAACTACTCGTGCTTCTGAGTCGAATCAGGTGTTGTCGCTTTCCAGGTTTTCACGTGGATTAGAAAGTAGTAAGTTTGTAGTGCTATTTGCCGCTTCATTAAGTACCGCAATTTATTTTAGCATTATAAATGTTTTCGAACTGTTTTAAGCGATTATGGATCTGGATTGAAACGAGCTACTCGATAGTCTTGTATCGAGACTGTGTGCACCGGTAAGTACTCTGAGATCGGCAGACTAATGTCTTGCTTACGCTGGTATATGACGAGGATTTGTTCCCGTCCACTTTGAGTTTTTCAGTCTGCTATGTCATGCTTACGCTGCGATCATTTCAATACTACTATTTCATAATCATATATTATATTAGTATACAAGGATTTGATTTAAGGGTTTTAAACTTAATAAATGTAAATAGCATTGCGAACTCATTTCAGTATATCTGATCCCCGTTATTTCCCCATTTTTTCAGGTTTATATTTTGAGCGAGTCTGCTGATCTCCAAATCTTTATTCCTCGGAGGTATATTTTATTTTTAATAAATTGTCAAACCTATTTTATTCTTAGACCGCAGTAGTAAACTAGAAGTCTTTATTATTCTAGTTTGTTTGTCGGATTGGTCTGACCGGATTTATTTTATGCTTTGGCATTATTATTAGTTTTACTCTGGTTATTTTTATTTAATGGAAGTACTTTACTTAAACTGTTAGTTTAAGTTGGAGTCTCGGTTGCCCCCGAGCATTGGATTTTATGCAGGTTTATATGATTGGTAGTTTTCCGCAACACTTGCTACGAGTTTTGGAACAAACATACCCTTATCCTAGTAGCAGTCTCTATCTATAAAATTGGAACGTGACAAACTTGTTATTAGAGCTTTGGTTTCAAACTAAGGCCATTTGCATGCTATGTGTTTACTCTGTTAAGTCGTTAACGAGTCATAGGTACTACTGCGGAATTAGGATTCATGTCTTATCTTTTAAAACGTCATCTTTTAATTTTAAACTTTCTGCCTATACCGATAGAAATGTGTCGAGTCATTCATTTTTATGTCTTGATTTGATGCTAATATTTTTGATGTTGATGATGTTTCACTTGGGTGATTTTAATTGCTTTTGATTTCTCGGGAAATCTTATTTTGGTAATTTGCTTTAATTTATTCTTGGGCATGATGTTACTTTCCTTATCATGTTGATGATGCGTTTTACTGGGTGATAATATTTTGACCTTATGCCTTTAATGAAATTGTTGAAGTTGATTTATTTTGTGAGTACTTATAGTTTTACCCGTGAGTTTTGATTACTAAAAATAATATTTTGTTAGGTTTTGGCATTGTTTTGGGTTCAAATGAATTTTTTTTGGCCGAAAAATCTCTATCACGTTTTGTGGATTATGTTGATGACCACGTATTAGTTTTAAATTACCTTGAGGAAATTATCTTTTGCCTAACTGGTGTTTTGACGCAAATAGTCAAATGGGTAGTCTGGACACGACACCCTAAAATACTATTTTAATATTTTGCCAGTAACAAAAATTAAAATTCATGTATTGCAAATCCTTACATTTAACTAATGATTGCAAAAGGGTTATTCTTTTGAAATAAAATGAATTTCTCGTATTTAAATTTTAAAGGTTACATTTGAATTGTTGTTTCCAAAACGACTGTTTTTGAAATAAAATTATTTTAAAAGGGAATACCATTTTGACATTTTAATATTACATTTGTGGTTTTACCATTTTTTAGATTCTCAATACTTTGATGTTGTTGGTCTTGTGCTCGATTTGCTAATTTTGATTGAAGCTTGTGTTTCTGAAAAGGTTGTTAAAGAAAAAACTGTTTTCTCACTTGGGCGATGAGTTTGATGTTGTTATTTGGGTGACGTCGAGCTTCTTCTTTTGAAAATATTAAAAATTGTTTTAAAATGCGTTTTTCCGGATTTGAAAATGTGTTGTATACGTTTTATAAATGGTTATTGTGGGTTTGACTTGGGTCACCGAAATTTGGAGTTGAGCTTGGAAGTTGTAATCACCCGGCTAACTCGATGATTTTAAATTGAGGCATTGGAAACAACTTTTAACCATTGATTTGTAAATAGGTTTTTCGGAAAATTATTTTTAAAACTGTGGGGCTCGACATGAATTTGAAATCCATTTTTGTAAATTTTATCTTTCGAGATGGGTTTTGATGCATACTTTCGATCAATATCTTTATTTATTTTGATCAGATTTTACGTTTTGAGCATGTTATATTATGATTTAATATTTTGATCATTTCTGGACTGTTTGAGTTGTTACCATGTCTGTAGGAATTCGTTGACCATATAAGATGTTCTATGCTCAATCCCTTGAGATATATATTGCTTAACAATCCTAATGAGTAATTGTTTTACTGCGAGATGTTTAAGTGTTATTATTTTTGTCTCTCATGATTGATTAAGTTATGCCATATCAGTTATTGACCTCGTTGGCCTAACTGTGTGAAGTATCACGTGAGGGTATCTTTCGTTACTTAGTTTAACTTTTGCGTTGGTGTCGATGTGCGATTCGAACCTTTATTTTGACCTTGCGATTAGTTTCAATGCATGAAGTTTAAAACATTACGAAACAAATCCAAATGTTTCTCCTTTTTAGCGATTTAATCCAAATGTTTAAAACATTACGAAACAAATCCAAACGTTACACCTTTTTAGCGATTTCAGCCAAACATTTAAAACGTTACAAAACAAATCCAAACGTTTCACGTTTTTAGCAATTTAAGCCCAAGATTGAAAACGTTACAAAATCAGTCCAAACGTTTAAATGTTTCACCTTTTTAGCAATTTAAGCCAAACGTTTGGATTTGTTGTTTAACGGTGTAAACGTTTGTATTGGTTTCGTAACGTTTTAAACATTTGGATTTGTTTTTTTTTTCGTAACGTTTTAAACGTCTGAATTGGTTTTATAAACGTTTCACCTTTTTAGCGATTTAAGTTAAACGTTTACAAACGTCATGAAACAATCCAAACGTTTAATACGTTACGGAACAAATCCAAACATTTCACCTTTTTCGTGATTTACGCCAAACGTTTACAAACTTTACGAAACAAAACCAAACGTTTCCCCTTTTTAGCAATTTAAGCCAAACGTTTACAAACGTTACGAAACAAATCCAAATGTTGAAAACGTTACGAAACCAATCCAAACGTTTCATCTTTTTTGAAATTTAAGCCAAACGTTTACAAACGTACGAAACAAATCGAAAAGGTCAAAATTTATTTCGTAACGTTTTAAACGTTTGGATTTATTTCCTAACCTTTGAAACGCCAAACGTTACGAAACAAATCGCTAAAAAGGATTGGTTTCGTAACGTTTGTAAATGTTTCACCTCTTTAGCGATGTAATCCAAACGTTTAAAGCGTTTCAAAACAAATCCAAACGTTAAAAACATTACAAAATAAATCCAAACGTTTAAAATGTTATGAAACAAATCCAAAAAAGGTTAAACGTTTGGATTTTTTTCGTAACGTATAGAACGTTTGGCTTAAATTACTAAACAGAGGAAACGTTTGGATTTGTTTCGTAATGTTTTAAAAGTTTGGCTTAAATCGCTAAAAATGTGAAATGTTTGGATTTATTTCTTAACGTTTGTAAACGTTAGGCTTAAATCGCTAAAAAGGTGAAACATTTGGATTTGTTTCGTAACATTTGTAAAAGTTTGGACCTTTTAAACAATTTAAGCCAAACGTTTAAAACGTTACGAGAACAATCCAAACATTTAAAGCATTACGAAACAAATCCAAACGTTTCACCTTTTTAGCGATTTAAGCCAAACGTTTACAAACGTTACGAAACAAATCCAAACGTTCCACATTTTTAAGGATTTAAGCCAAACGGTTACAAATGTTACGAAACCAATCCAAAAGTTTTCCGGTTTTAGCGATTTAAGCCAAATGTTTACAAACATTACGAAACAAATCCAAACGTTTCACCTTTTTAGCGATTTAAGCCAAACGTTTATGTAATACCCTAAATGATTAAATTGTTTAATTAGACCACGTGTCCAGTGTTGAGTTGCCGGAGTGGCGATATCGGAGGGATTTCCGAGAAATTAAGATAAATATAAAATTTTAGCAGGACGGTTCCGAAAGGATTATTGCGAGAGATTTAATATTATATTTCAGTTCTAAAGTTGGAATTGGAATTAGAAAGGAAAAATGTCAAGAAAAGTCTCAAATTAGAGTTCAAGGACTAAAGTGGTAATTTAGCCATATAAATCCCGAAGTGAAGATTATTTCGCCATGTTCCGCGAAATGTTTATGGTATTTGTGGTAAACGTATCGGGTCAACCGGAGACCTTTTAAAATTTGGACACGGATGCATTTTGGGCTAAAATGTAATTTTTGAAAAGTTCAAGGGCTAAAGTTTAAATAAGCCAATTAAACCTCGAGAGTAGAAATTAGAAGAGTATTCACGGAAAATAATAATTTTTGGAATCGTATTATTTATTTGGATGTAAATAATACGTATGTAATTGAGTTAAAGGGAACAATTAACCATGTGGTTAATTATTAAAGTTTAAAAGAGAAATGGTTTAAATTAAAGAAATGAAGGATTGATATGGCAAATTAGCCAAACATATATATATAACCAAATTAATCATATGGAATGATCCAGAAAAGTACCAGAGAGTGAGAGCGAAGGAGAAAAATAGTGATAACTACGATCCGTCGCCGCCTCGCCGTTTCTCGTCCGTTTCCGACGTTTCATAGCTCGAATTGATCGTATTTCAACGAGGAATCACGGTAAGCTTGACGTTTTACCGTTTCAATGGATATATTTGGAGTTATATCGAGTTACAGTTTTAGGCCACGAAACGATTTTATCGTTTTAACGGTTTTAAGATTGAAATATAGCGTTTTGAACTTGGATTAAGTATTATTAACGCCTTTGGAGCGTTTTTACGCCGGAAGCACGTCGGAACGACCTGGGAATTTATTTTCCCAGAACAGTGTGTGCGACACGCCCGAAAAGCGGGCGGTGCCCCCGCATAGGCGGGCGGTGTGCCCGCATATGCGGGGCGTGCGTCCGTAGCCCGCACAAGCCTGCGGCTCGCTCGCATTGTGGGCCCAAAGGACCAATTGGATAAGTTCGCCCCTATTAGACCTAATTTTCCAACTTTAAGAATGTCGAACACTAAAAAGGAAACACGACCCTAAAAATGAGAAATTTGGATATCGAACATAACTTGTTCGATTAGGGTTTCGAGATATAAAGAACTTATGATTGAAAATCAAAAAACAAGAGATATAACGAATATCTCGACTAAGCTTTAGAACACGATCTAAGTTAAAAGATGTATTTAGAATAAGATCGTGTTAACTTAAGTTTTTAACTTAGGGTTTTAGTACTAAGTCTACGTTTATGAATTAAACGTACATGTAATTTGAATAAGTAACTGCCATATCGACGAGCTACCCGGCTGACTAGCTGGAATAACTACGTGATCGGACAACATGTGGAGCTTACGCTTGCGGGACTGTTATATTGCATATTTGGATAGCGGCCACAGTGAGCTGCAATTTACTTTCGAGTATTATTTATAAAAGTTATTTTCATATATTATGAATCTATACATCGCATTTATATAGTTTGAATGATTGTTTTTGAATTGAGATTCTAGTATGCGATCCAAAGAAACTAGCTACCTATTAGGTGTCAATAGGCTGTGTGATCACCAGAGTCAGTCTAGTATGTTTAACGAGTAATGATGATTCGATATATATGCACATATGATATGAACATGAATATGAGTTCGATACGAGTGAGAAGTCGGTTACAGTGTAACCTGAGCCCCGTATCTAGTGGGTTGGACCGACACTTTGAGGTTTAGAGAGTGGTCGCAGCCGACGTGGTTGAGTGTGAACACTCCCGGGTTGGAACATTTGGATATCTTGATTTGAACATTCATAAGTTATGTCAGGTTTCAGGACTTTAGTTTCGAATGGATCAAGTACTTGCTTATATGTATTTTTGTATTATTTCTAGATTTGAATGCGATGTTATGTTTTTATAATAGCGTTAGTAATTTGCAAACTCACTCAGTATTTCCCAAAATACTGACCCCCTCACAGTGTTTTCTTTCAGGTGACTGGAGTCGGATCAGATAGACTAATCCCTTTCTGCCAGAAGTCGATTGGCTTGCACAAAGTACGAGTTTGTACAGAGCTGCAGTAGTCCATAGGTGTCAGTATATGAGTAAAGTTTTGATTTATATACCAATTTCCATGAATGGAATTGGTCGTTTTTATGCGTTGAAACAGGGCAGTGCTGGATGTGAGACATTGCATTATAAAACCCTAGTTCATGCAAATCATGTTGCGTTGATTTTCAGAAAAGAATTATGAGATTTCAATAAAAGTATTAATATTAAATAAAGAGTCTTTTTGATAACGATTTTATATATAATAATGTGTTTTATTCGCAAAAAAAAATTACAGTGATCTTAGGCTTGCTACGGGGTCCGGAGATACAACTCTCGTTCCCTAGCGCCGGTCTCGGCTCAATAATTTGGGTCGTGACAATTGTGGTATCAGAGCAATTGGTCCAGTTACCTCTGCTAATATGTGTTTTGTCAGATAAGTGACCTAGGAACTACTGCAGCTATAGAGTTGAGTTCTGTCTGATCCAAGTAGTTTGCATTGTCTATTTTGCGATAAGTGTGATAGATTGGTTTGTGAAATACGTGTTTGTTTTTGTGACATGCATATATGAGATACATATGCATATTTTGTTTCGATATGATATGCATATGCGACATGCATATCCAGATGGAATTTCGGGAAGATGCAATGCCCCCTATGACTAGAATATAGTCGACGTTACTATGACTCGATAGTAACACGCATGCGGTTGGCATTGAATAACGCCAATATGCTGTCGAATTTGATCGATCGAAGTGTCAAAAAGAGAATGAAGAAGAAATGCAAAGTTACAGAAGTTGAAGAACTTGCCGGATACAGAGTTCAAAGGTTTAGAGAACTTACAAAACTCAAAGTTTACAGCTTTTACAAGTTGTTTTGTTTAAACGATTTTGAAAGCATAATTGTGCCTAGACCCGTGATAGTCATTGATAAATGCTACGACATTGATAGGAATGCATCACTACATACATAATTAATGAAAATAATGATAAATAAATACATGCATGAATAGTACATGCATCATATACATTATGTTCAGACGAAAAGGTGAGCTGTGGCAACTCTTTGGGGATGAGAGACCGTCATCACCCTAATGCACAATTTAGCTAAGATTTAAATGAAATTTTGATTTACATTTCGAAACGAGATGTTTTATTTGAAAGAGTTTTCAAGGAGTTTTGTTTTTATGTAAGTATACCTAGATCAGAACTCTGTGGCGGAAATGAAGTGCTCGCGAGCAAGTTGCGATCAAGGCCACGAGAAGATCGAGTACGTATAATTACGAGAACATAGAATTTATGCTTCTAGGATATGAACTTAGTCTTAAGTTAACGAGATAGAATATAGCTAAAATCATAAATGTATTGCAAAGTGATGCGTACCCGATTAGTGGTAAGCTAGAAAGTAAGTATCTCTTTGATAAGACATCAAAGATATTAAACTACGATATAAGAGAAGGAGTATATACGAAGATATAAACGAAGGATTGACGAGTATATACTATAGTTCATGGAATATGCATAGTTTGCTATGCATCAGCGTAATAAGCTTTAGATATGATCTACGAATCGTGAAGGCTTAGTAAAACCGTGATAATTTTTGATTGAACCGTTGGATCAAGTTTTTACTGGGACATGATGTCACTAAGATGGTTACCTAAGTATTAACTGTTACGATCCTCGAACCGAGAATGTGAAGTAGATTTCATAAGAGTGTCGATGATGCATATGTGAGTCGATAAAAGCGAGTAGCCAAGTAGACGATTGACATGAATATGAAGTACGGAGCATAGAATTGGGTCAACAAAGTATAGTTAACGACAGTTCTGCCTGGAATTAAGTAACTTAGAGTATAAGACTTGGCCAGTTAAGTATAATGAACATCAACCCTACATGAGGGCGAATGGAAAGGAATTATACGATAAGAAAGATCAAGAGATAAACGATAAATGAATTACAAGTTGGAACTTCCATCACAAGATTGCAATTATGAAGCGAATTAGTAGACCAAGGAAGGTGTAAACGTAATGAACATATGTGGAGTATAAAGTCTCAAGCTTCAAGCTCAATTGATAAAGAGGTGAAATGCATAGTGCGATCGACATGGAGAATTAATAGTAATTCTTTAGTAAGGACGTAGACACTATATGAAGGATTAAGATACATTATATAGCATCGAACGTATCTGGTATGTGATTGAAACATCATGCATTGAAATGCGTGAAAGGATGTGAAGAAGAGACTTAATATCAGAACTGAGCTATACTAAAGAAAGTAACATCAGATAGATCAAAATATGAGACAAGAGGTAGAAGTAAGATACCTACAAGAAAGTATTCATGAGGAAGAAGGGATGAGGTATGTATAACAAGATATAAGGATTCCAAAGCAGGTCATGGATGATAAGAGACCATTTAAGGTAATAAGTATTAAGAAAGTACGGATAACCTGAGTATGTCGCAAGGAACTCGATAAGAGTGATCGAGGAAAAGAAAAGAGAAAAGTCACATGGAGAGTTGATAAGGAGATTAGAGAAATGGAATTCTATGTAGTTGCGGACACATATAAACAAAGAAGGATAAAGAGGACAGAGACATAGGATTAGATCCGCTGACAGTTAAGATGTCAGTAAGAGTACAATATATGCGCGTGGTCAAGAGCGTAGCAGGTAGAGTAATTTGAACGGAATAGATTGTGACCCTCTATTGAAAGTCGATGTTAAAGATGTTGAAATAAGAAATACAAGAGATACAAGGTATAATGAAGAAGAATAACAAGAATGCAATAGAAGACGATTGAGGCGTATGATAAGAACATAAATATGGAACACAAGAAAGGTACCATAGGGTTATAACATTAAGACTATTTATCTTATTAATTAATTAAAAACAAAGAAGTCAAGGGAGTAACAAGTGAAAATGACAAGACTGTGGACAGTAAGGAGTAAACCTTACACCACAATATGGAAAAGAGAAATGGTTTGGAAATTAAGAATCAAACTAGCATATGATATTAAAAGGAAGAATGGAAATGAAAAATGAATTATAACGGTAAAAGATAAAAGTATAATGAAGATCTAAAGACAAACAACATCAAGTAAACGGCAGAGGAAAGGAGATCAGAGATGAAATGAGATAAAAAGATAAATGAGGAGATGGATGCTAAAAATAACCTAAGGATTAATACTAAGTTCATATATTGAAATCCCAAAGGATGGATCACGATGAGGCGAGTAGTGAGAAACTTATAAAAGGAGAAGGTAAAATTGAAAAGAGATTGTAAGGTGCCAATGTGGCAACAAGGACTTGGATACGATAAAGATCATAAGGATCAGTTTGCCAAGAAAATCGTAAGGAATTGTTTACGTTCGTGATAAGTACAAGAAAATAACTTCGCAAAGGTGCGGAGAGAAATTGGATAAGTAAGATAATGTATTAACGAATTTGAAGCTCAATAAGAGTATACGCAATACGCGATGATAATGACAGTGACGACACTGCCAAAAACAACACACGACGACAAGAGTTAAAAGAATCAAGAATTCTAATTAGAGCATCGAATGAATCAGGAGAAGTGTAATGTATGAATGAGAAGACTAAGTGTGGGACAAGTTATGATGCCACTAGAGAGTATTCTAGTATGTGTAAGTAAATGGAAAAAGATTGAAGTGTCTCACTTAAGTAAGTGAGCAAGATAATGTAAACATAAGAAGTTTATCAGTGTTAATTACACCTTATCTAAGGATTTAACAACCAATATAGCGATCCTATCGAGTTTTAACTAGATTGGTAAAACACATCAATGTGAAGCAAAAAGAGACGAGAAGTTTTGAAAAAGGTGCATTACATTTAAGAAATGAAAGTAGATCAGTGGATATACAAACGAATTAAGAAGTATATGAGGAGTAAAGTAACGAGGCAAAGGAGGATGACGGATAATGGGATTAGATTCCCAACACCACGATAATAGCAATCGGACGGTGACAACAGCAATGCGAAAGAGACTACGTAAGTAGTGAAGCACGAGTTATTTGAATGTCCACATCATTCAACAAGGAAAGATTATAGGATTAAATGTATTGGACAAAAAGGGAAAGAATCATAAACAAAGGATCATAAGTATATGTAGATGTGACTGATACTGTCATAAGAGAAGATGTCGCAGAATTAAGAGCAAGTCGTGATAACGACCAGACAAGGAGGATTAAAAAGTACGAGCTAATGGATTGTCTATGTCATTCAACGACGAATGAAGAAGCCTAGTAATGAGAATCATCGTCCCTAGTGATAAAATATCGCTAGAACAAACTACCATTGGATATCAGAAAATAACTGAAAGTTCAATTACAAGGACAAGAGTTCATAGTGTTGTATAGCAGACAAAGAACAGATGAAAGAGTAATATATCCAAGATAGAGAAGAAGAAGATCATATAAGGAAATAATGATATGAAGATTGTCAATAACAACTGACGTTATTGTACAAGAAGTACAAAACTAGAATAATCATTCCACGCGCCGACAAGAATCGTGGAATGAGTATGGAATACTTGTTATGAAGGAAATTCAAAAAGTTAAGAGGTTAAGATAAGTCAAGGAGTTATATGAAAATTCGAGGACGAATTTTTATAAGGGGGGGGGAGAATGTATTACCCTAAATTATTAAATTGTTTAATTAGACCATGTGTCAGTGTTGAGTCGCCGGAGTGGCGATATCGGAGGGATTTCCGAGAAATTAAGATAAATATAAAATTTTAACAGGACGGTTCCGAAAGGATTATTGCGAGAGATTTAATATTATATTTCAGTTCTAAAGTTGGAATTGGAATTAGAAAGGAAAAATGTCAAGAAAAGTCCCCAATTAGAGTTCAAGGATTAAAGTGGTAATTTAGCCATATAAATCCCAAAGTAAAGATTATTTCGCCAAGCTCCGCGAAATGTTTTATGGTATTTGTGGCAAAAGTTTCGGGTCAATCGGAGACCTTTTAAAATTTGGACGCGGATGTATTTTGGGCTAAAATGTAATTTTTGAAAAGTTCAAGAGCTAAAGTGCAAATAAGCCAATTAAACCTCGAGAGTAGAAATTAGAAGAGTGTTCACGGAAAATAATAATTTTTGGAATCGTATTATTTATTTGGATGTAAATAATACGTATGTAATTGAGTTAAAGGGAATAATTAACCATCTGGTTAATTATTAAAGTTTAAAAGTGAAATGGTTTATGTTAAAGAAATGAAGGATTGATATGGCAAATTAGCCAAACATATATATATAACCAAAAGAATCATGGGACGATGACAAAAGTACCTAAAATTTTAAAAATATTTACAAAAGTATCTGTAAACATTTTTTATTTACAAAAATACAACTGATTTAAAATTAAATACAAATGTACCAAAAAAATAAAAATTAATTACAAAACTACGATTTGTATAATGTCGGTATAATTATGGTATAATTTTGGAATACTAAAACTATAAATCAGATAATTTAAAAATAATATTTGGTTTATTATTGGTGCAATTTCAGTATATTTTCGGTATATCGATTATAAATTTTTATATATATTTTCTAGTTGATAACATGTATATTTTTGAGGAAATTACCCCTGGCAAGCTTTTTTCCAGAATCTTCTCAAAAGCACTCTTTCAATTTGTAAGTTAGCAAGCGTGCTCTTTTTTTAAATTTCTCTTTTCACTTTTACGCCTTTCTTCTTCACCGTCACTCTTGCCGTCTTCGTCCTCGTTTCTTCTCATCAGCGTCTTTCTAAAATTGATTTTTATTCTCTGAAATATTAGCTCTTCCATGATCACTAAGATTTTTACTTCAATCTCTACTATAAAGGTATAATTAGATTTTTGTCTAGTTGTTGAAATTAGGGTTTATTTGATTTGTTTTTAACTTATTATTTTTTGCAGATTTGGAGATTACAATGATGATTTTCAATTTTCTTTTTTGATTTATGGTCCTCGATATTGAACAGTGGAATAGAATTTCATTCTTCGAACTATCACTGAGTAATCTCTATTTCCATTTCTATTATTGTTAATCAATTTTATTGTTAAAATTAATTATTGGCAATAGCTTATTTGTTGGCTATAAAATAACCTGACTGTATTTCGTTGGTGCTTCTCATTTAGGCATTTTTTTTAAATTATCACTGTTTTAAATTTTTTGTGTTTGATTATTACATTTTAATTGACCATATTTTGTTTAGTGATGTTAAGTAGGTTTTTAACTATTTTAGTTTGTTATTATGGTTGCTTATGAGATTTTAGGCTGTTTTTAGTGTTTGAGTTTATGGATTATAATAATCTTCTTTCTACTCATCACAAAGATTAGTATATGTATCTTATAACACTAATGCAGTTAACTTGCCTTTTAATTTGATTTTTTTGTGGCAGTTCATGAAAAATGAAGAGCCTAATTTGAATGCATGTTAACTGCTTTAGTGAAGGAGTTAAATCAAATTAATAAGTTGGATGGAAAAAGTAAACAAAGTGAAGGAGGTAAAATTAAGAAATGATAGAAAATAGATTAAATGGAGATTGGTAGTTGGTAGTATTGATTTTTCGGCAGAAGCAGCGCAAGCAGAACACGTAATTCTGATGACGGAGAATATGTTTATTATGCCAACTATGTCTTAGAGAAAATAGATTAATCTATTTAATCTTATTAATACCAACTATGTCTTAGAGAAAATAGATTAAATGGACATTAGATAGTTGTTTTCTAGGAGACGTTGAGTGAGGCTGTTTTCTAAAAAGCATCTGATATAGATACTTGACATGTACTTTAAACATATTTGTTCTTATGTTAATTCTAGTAAATTTTACAGTATTGATGCATCATATAGCTTTATAGTAGCTTTATAGTAGTTTGACAGTAGCTCGACAGTAGCTCTACAATCCAATAAGAAGTTAACGTTATTTATTCATGAGTATGGTTGTCTTCTAAACCTGATTAATGATTCTTGGTTTTGCCTACTGTAGGTTTTGTTAGTGTAATTCTTCAGTTTCTTTTTGTGATACAATTTGATAATTATATCATGTTTCTACTTTTTATATAGCGACTGTGCCATATTTTTGGCTGCATTTGCCAAGTACATCATTGAAGGGAGGAAGGTGCCTTATCAACTTTCGATTGAAAATGTAAGGTCTAGATATTGTATTTTGTTGTATTTTCATGCAAAGTCAAAGCAACCACCAAGGCGATAATCGATACTCAAACTGCACCAAATGTAATAGAAGGCAGAGGTAAAAGAAACAAGATTAAAGCAGAGATTAAAGACATTGAAGTTGCACCAATGGTATAAGTAGGCAGAGGGAAAATGGAGATTATTAAAATAGAAAAAAAGTAGTGACGTTATATGAATTATGATACTTTTATATTTTTATGTCTAAAAATTTGAATTGGATTATTTCTTTTTATTATATTTTATCAGATGTTGATACTTTAATTTTTTAGATTTTACATTTTATGAATGCGTGTTATTTTAGTGCATTGACAATACAAGTTTTCATATGAGTTTTAGCTACTCATGAACTAATCATAAGCCACCGAAAAGCTGCTTGAATTTTATAATAATTGAACAATAAATTAATTTTCTGGTTTGAATTTGTACGAAGTAATCATAATGTATTTAAAAAAGCAGTTGAAATGAAAGATAAATAAAACAAATGATAATAGCAATTAAAAAATGACTAAAGAGCAACCAAATATATCATTGTGAATTTTTTGCCAATTGATTATCACTGTGAATGCTGGAATTTACTTTTTCAGGTTTAATTTTTTTCATTGTCGTGTATTTATTGATGCATTTACCGAGTGTTTCATCAAATGGAGAAAGATGTCTTCTATTATTTATATTGGACTTTTATGAATAAACATTTTCATTTTATTATATTGTTATATAAAATCAATGGAAGGGTACAAGGCGTTAAGCAATATCAAAGCTCCGTCGATGAATAAACGCAAAGAAAACTAGAAGAAGATTGGGATGAGAAAAAAATGCGACCGTTGATATTATATGAATTTTAGAATTTATGTTTTTAATTAATTTAGTTGGTTTGTTTTCTCTTTCTTTTTGCAATCAAATATGTAAATACGAAAAAAAGTATTATATCTTTTTTATGTTTAAATTAATAATGAATAATATTTTTTTCTTCACGTTCTTATATTTATGAAATTTTGTTATTTAAATTAAATACTGTTTCAAAAATACATGCTGTTATTTTATTCAAAGATTTACTAAAATTTAATTCAATATCACTATACTAATACAAAAAAAATTGCAAGCATTAAAAGCTACTAACGAGCTACTGAAAATCTACTAACGAACTATTAAAAAGTTACAAACAAACTACTAAAGAACTACCAACGAGCTAATAATAGTAGTAGAGATACAAGATCAGGACGACACCATCAAAGAGATTGAGAAGAGTTCATAGATCTACATCCAATGTTTTTAGATGTGATTTTGATGGTAGAGGCACAAGGACATCAATTAGATAACATTAGGCGTCATGTTTCAATGTTAGTTATTATGTAAAGGATGATACCAAAGAGTTCAACGCTCATAAAGAATATTAAAAAACAGTAAGAAGTGGCACATGAAGGCTCGGCCTAATGGCAAATTCCTTTATAGTAGCACGAAGTTGGGATTCGAACGCCGATTTTTTCAAGCGGTTGATTGTTTATTTGAAAAATGGAGATTAACAGTAATTACTTTATCTTTGAAAAAAAAATGGATATGCATTGGAATTGTATTTTTTTTGCTTATAATTAAATATTACTAAAAACTACCATTAAAGATACTCAACTTACATTATATCTCTTCTTACTAATTTAATATCTTTTACCTAATGTCTTTTGAAAGTGTAACTAATGAATAAAAAAACAAATTTGATGCAAAAACTCAAAAATATATTTAGAACTTTAAATAGATTAAACTAAATATAAATGTTCTCTAAAAGACATGTGTGTATGCTTTATATTTGATTTTATTCCAGTTTTGATTGCCCGTTTATTGCTCTTTTGTTGTTTTTGACCACTCGTCGGTGCTCTTTGGTTACTCTGTCAGTGGACCTTTGGATGCTTTTTGGTTGTTTGTCGGTTGCTCTTTGGTTGCTACAAATAATTGAAACAGTTTTTGATCACTCCTTCATATTCACTTAATAAAATATAACCTGCAAGTAATTGAAATAGTTATCATCATCAATTTGACAAGGTTACATGGATGTTTAACATCTTTTTTTATCATCTTTCTCACATTACAATAGAAAAATATAAACTATAAGTAACCAAAAATTATGTTTTCACAATTTGAAAGTAGAGCACCAATATACCTTCAGCCAAAATATGCCTATTTTGCTGTTCTTTGACTTGATAAATTTTTTGTGTGCATGATCCACTGATTGAAATGCACTTTTTAGGCTGTCTTTTAGCCGCAAACCAACAACTTGTCCAATCTTCATGAATTTACCTATTCACAAAGTCGAATTGCATAATCATCAACTTACACATAGAGCAATTTCAACTTGAGGACTAAACTCTAAAGCCTTATGAATCTGCAGAATTACTATCCTAATCACTTGAAAAAGGTACACTCACTTGAAAAAAATAGCATTATAAACCTAAAAAGTTGTTGTCCTAATCAGGTCATGTAAATTCTTTAGTCTTTCAAGAACATGCCTTATGTAAAACTTCAAACAGAAATAAGGATAAACACAATATTATATACTAGGAACCAAAACCATCATTCTTAATTTACATGTTCTCTTTACTTTATTAATAACTCATGTACATTTAGAGAAAACAAGAAATCAAAATGAAAAGTACTTGAATAATGGAGTAACTTTCTGAAAATAGTGAGCTGTAACATTTAGCTAATTTTACATTTACTTTATAAACATGTATCCCTCCAACAATCATCAGCTTATATTTGAGAGCAAACTTATTATCTTATATATATAAATATGCAACTCTACAGCTTATTCTTTTTTGCCGTTCTTGAAATGTTCAATCACAAAACAAAGGAAAATTGGATTAAACTGATTTTTGTTAACAATTAAAACTATAATTAACAGAGAAAACAAGGAATATAGTAATAAATAACGAGTAATCGTTATCAACAATTTTCCTATATATTGCCAAATCTAAATGCACAATTAGAATCTAGAATTTGAATCAAAAATTGCATAAAATAAAGCTCATTCCTCACAATTGAAACTGATTTAAAAGAAAAACCTAAAATATTACAGATCTCTCTTAATTGAATGAAAACTAAACCATAAATATATAATTTGGTATTACAAATATGATTCTATTGAAAAATTACTAAAACATTAATTGAGTAATCACGTACCTGAATTAAATGAGGAATTGGATACTTGAAATCAAAGTAATAGCTGAACAATTGAGAAAAAATGATCAATTATAGAATTAACGCAATTTTATCAGAAATCGGAAATTTGTTTATCTTGAATTGCTCTTCTGATCGATTTTTGAATTTTAGTTTTTGAGTAACCTAATTTTTACTGATGTTGATGAAGAAATCGTTGTTCTTCATCGGAGAAGACATAGGTAGTTAACGATATTAGTTTGAGGTATGTTTGCTATCTTTTAATTATAAAAAGCGTAATTGTGCTAACTTTTAAGTAGGAGAGTGTTTTTGAAAAGACCAAGCCCAATTCAAGCATTTATGTACAAAGCCCTATATTTTTTATATGTACTTTTAACTATAGTTGGTAATGAACTAGAGAATTTGTATATTGTTGGTATAATTTTAGTATATTGTTAGGTTAATATTTAGTATGCGATGTGGTGTAATGTTGATGTAATAATAAAATTTCAGTATATTTTGATCTGTACACTTTTGGTATACTGTTGGTATAATTTTGGTATATTATTAATTTAATTTTTAGTATACGATTTGATGTACTTTTGGTAAATTTTCATTTAATATTAATAAAATCTCAGTATGTATAATGTCAGTATAATTTTGGTATAATGTTGATATAATGTTAGTTTATTAGTATACTGACATTATACCCACAGTATACACCGTATGTTTGATATTTTTTTTATACTTTTGTAAATATTATTAATATTTTTGTAAATGAAAAAGGCTAACATGTAGTTTTGTAATAATTTTCATTTTTTTTGGTAAATGGTGTAATTTCCTCAAGAATCATATGGAATGATCCAGAGAAGTATCAGAGAGTGAGAGCGAAGGAGAAAAATGGCGATAACTTCGATCCGTCGCCGCCTCGCCGTTGCTCGTCCGTTTCTGACGTTTCATAGCTCGAATTGATCGTATTTCAACTAGGAATCACGGTAAGCTTGACGGTTTCCCGTTTGAATGGATATATTTGGAGTTATATCGAGTTACAGTTTTAGGCCACGAAACGATTTTATCGTTTTAACGGTTTTAAGATTGAAATATAGCGTTCTGAACTTGGATTAAGTATTATTAACGCATTTGTAGCGTTTTTACGCCGGAAGCACGTCGGAACGACCTAAGAATTTATTTTTCCGGAACAGTGTGCGCGGCCCGCCCGAAAAGCGGGCGTGCGCCAGAGCAAGACTTCGCGGGCGATTCGCCCGCATATGCCAGGCGTGCGCCCGCATATTTCGCGGGCGATGCGCCCGCAAACTACGCGGGCGATGCGCCCGCATACTACGCGGGCGATGCGCCCGCATACTACACGGGCGATGCATAGTATATGATGTGAACACCAGAGTCAGTCTAGTATGTTTAACGAGTAATGATGATTCGATATATATGCACATATGATGTGAACATGAATATGAGTTCGATACGAGCGAGAACTCGGTTATAGTGTAACCTGTGCCCCGTATCTAGTGGGTTGGACCGACACTTTGAGGTTAAGAGAGTGGTCGCAGCCGACGTGGTTGAGTGTGAACACTCCCGGGTTGGACCATTTGGATATCTTGATTTGAACATTCGTAAGTTATGTCAGGTTTCAGGACTTTAGTTTCGAATGGATCAAGTACTTGCTTATATGTATTTTTCGTATTATAATTTGATTTGAAATGCGATGTTATGTTTTTATAATACCGTTAGTAATTTGCAAGCTCACTCAGTATTTCCCAAAATATTGACCTCCTCACAGTGTTTTCTTTTAGGTGACTGGAGTCGGATCAGACAGACTAATCCTTTGTGCCAAAAGTCGATTGGCTTGCACAAAGTACGAGTTTGTATAGAGTAGTCCATAGGTGTCAGCATATGAGTAAAGTTTTGCTTTCTATACCAATTGCAATGAATGGAATTGGTCGTTTTTATGAGTTGAAACAGGGCAGTGCTGGATGTGAGACATCGCACTGTAAGACCCTAGTTCGTGCAAATCATGTTGCGTTGATTTTCTGAAAAGAATTATGAGATTTTAATAAAAGTATTAATATTAACTAAAGTGTCTTTTTGATAACGTTTTTATATATAATAATGTGTTTTATTACGAAAAAAAAAATTATAGTGATCTTAGTCTTGCTACGGGTTCCGGAGACATCACTCCCGTTCTCTAGCGCCGGTCTCGGCTCAATAATTTGGGTCGTGACAGTTTACAAACGCTAAGAAACAAATCCAAAAGTTTGTAAACGTTACGAAAAAAATCCAAACATTTCACTTTTCAGCTAGTTAAGCCAAACATTTACAAACGTTACGAAACAAATCCAAACGTTTCACCTTTTTAGCGATTTAAGCCTAACATTTACAAATGTTACAAATCTAACCCAAAAATTTCACCTTTTTAGCGAATTAAGCGAAACATTCAAAATGTTACAAAACAAATCCAAACGTTTCACATTTTTAGCGATTTAAGCCAAACGTTTACAAACATTACGAAAAAAATCAAAACATTTTATATTTTTTCGAAATTTAAGCCAAACGTTTACAAACGTTACGAAACAAATCCCAACGTTTCACCTTTTTAGCGATTGAAGCCAAACGTTTACAAACGTTACCAAACAAAACCAAACATTTCACCTTATTAGCGATTTTAAGCCAAATGTTTACAAACATTACGAAACAAAACAAAACATTTCACGTATTTGCGATTTAAGCCAAATGTTTTAAATGTTTCAAAACAAATCCAAATGTTACGCCTTTTTAGCGATTTAAGCCAAACGTTTACAAACCTTACAAAACCAATCCAAATGTTTAACCTTTTTAGCGAATTTAGCCAAACATTGAAAAGTTTGCGAAACCAATCCAAATGTTTAAAACGTTACGAAAGAAATCCAACATTTCACCTTATTAGCGATTTAAGCCAAAAATTTAAAATGTTAAGAGACCAATCCAAACGATTAAAACGTTACGAAATAAATCCAAATGTTTCACGTTTTTAGCGATTTAATCCAAATGTTTAAAACATTACGAAACAAATCCAAACATTACACCATTTTAGCTATTTAAACCAAACATTTAAAACGTCACAAAATAAATACAAACGTTTAAAATGTTACAAAAGAAATCCAAATGTTTAAAACGTTATGAAACAAATGCAAAAAAGGTGAAAGGATTTGTTTCGTAAAGTATAAAACGTTTGGCTTAAATTGCTAAACAGGGGAAACGTTTGGATTTGTTTCGTAATGTTTTAAAAGTTTGGCTTAAATCGCTAAAAATGTGAAATGTTTGAATTTATTTCTAAATATTTATAAACGTTAGGCTTAAATCGCTAAAAAGTTGAAACGTTTGGATTTGTTCCGTAACGTTTATAAAAGTTCGGACCTTTTAAACAATTTAAGCCAAACGTTTAAAACGTTACGAGAACAATCCATACATTTAAAGCGTTACGAAACAAATCTAAACGTTTCACCTTTTTAGCAATTTAAGCCAAACGTTTACAAACGTTACGAAACAAATCCAAACGTTTCACATTTTTAAGGATTTAAGCCAAAGAGTTACAAATGTTACGAAAATAATCCAAATGTTTTCCGGTTTTAGCGATTTAAGTCAAATGTTTACAAACATTACGAAACAAATCCAAACGTTTCACCTTTTTAGCGATTTAAGCCAAACGTTTACAAACATTAAGAAACAAATCCAAAAGTTTGTAAACGTTACGAAACAAATCAAAACATTTCACCTTTTCAGCTATTTAAGCCAAATATTTACAAACGTTACGAAACAAATCCAAATGTTTCACCTTTTTAGCGATTTAAGTCTAACGTTTACAAACGTTACGAATCTAACCCAAAAGTTTCACCTTTTTAGAGATTTAAGCGAAACATTCAAAACGTTACAAAACAAATCCAAACGCTTCACATTTTTAGCGATTTAAGCCAAACGTTTACAAACATTACGAAACAAATCAAAACGTTTTATATTTTTCGAAATTTAAGCCAAACGTTTACAAACGTTACGAAACAAATCCCAACGTTTCACCTTTTTAGCGATTGAAGCCAAACATTTACAAACGTTATGAAACAAAACTAAATGTTTCACCTTATTAGTGATTTAAGCCAAACGTTTACAAACGTTACGAAACAAAACAAAACGTTTCCCTTTTTAGCGATTTAAGCCAAACGTTTTAAATGTTACAAAACAAATCCAAACGTTTTGCCTTTTTAGCTATTTAAGCCAAACGTTTACAAACCTTACAAAACAAATCTAAATGTTTAACCTTTTTAGCGATTTAAGCCAAATTTTTTATAACGCTACGAAACAAATCCAAACGTTTCACATTTTTAGCGATTTAAGCCAAACATTGAAAACGTTGCGAAACCAATCCGAATGTTTAAAACGTTACGAAAGAAATCCAACATTTCACCTTTTTAGCGATTTAAGCCAAAAATTTAAAATGTTAAGAGACCAATCCAAACGTTTTACGAAATAAATCCAAATGTTTCACGTTTTTAGCGATTTAATCCAAATGTTTAAAACATTACGAAACAAATCCAAACGTTACACCTTTTTAGCGATTTAAGCCAAACATTTAAAACGTTACAAAACAAATCGAAACGTTTCACGTTTTTAGCAATTTAAGCCAAAGATTGAAAACGTTACAAAATCAATTCAAACGTTTAAATATTACAAAATAAACCCAAATGTTTAACCTTCTTAGAAATTTAAGCCAAACTTTTGGATTCGTTTCGTAACGGTTTAAACGTTTGGATTGGTTTCGTAACGTTTTAAACATTTGGATTTGTTTTTTTCCGTAACGTTTTAAACGTTTGGATTGGTTTTATAACATATTAAACGTTTCACCTTTTTAGCGATTTAAGTTAAACGTTTACAAACGTTATGAAACAATCCAAACGTTTAAAACGTTACGGAACAAATCCAAAAGTTTTACCTTTTTAGCGATTCACGTCAAACGTTTACAAACTTTACGAAACATAACCAAACGTTTCCCCTTTTAGCAATTTAAGCCAAACGTTTACAAATGTTACGAAACAAATCCAAACGTTTAAAACATTACGAAACCAATCCAAACGTTTCATCTTTTTAGAAATTTAAGCCAAACGTTTACAAACATACGAAACAAATCCAAACGTTTAAATTTGTTTCGTAACGTTTTAAACGTTTGGATTTCTTTCATAACAAATATTATAGATTGATTTACAATTTAACTAGTTCCACCAAATCAGTCAAATAAATATTAAACATATACAATATATCTTATATATTCAAAATTTAAATACATATATAGTATCTTAATTAGCACATAGACTAACAAATTTTAAATACATTCCTTTTAACTACTCCATGAAGAATGAGCCAACTTTTATGATAACCTTTGAAACGCCAAACGTTACGGAACCAATCGCTAAAAAAATTGGTTTCGTAAGGTTTGTAAATGTCTCACCTCTTTAGCGATGTAATCCAAACGTTCGAAGCGTTTCGAAACAAATCCAAACGTTTAAAACGTTACAAAATAAATCCAAACGTTTAAAACGTTATAAAACAAATGCTAAAAAGGTGAAACGTTTGGATTTGTTTCGTAACGTATAAAACGTTTGGCTTAAATTTCTAAACAGGGGAAACGTTTTGATTTTTTTCGTAATGTTTTTAAAGTTTGACTTAGATCGCTAAAAATGTGAAATATTTGGATTTATTTCGTAACGTTTGTAAATCGCTAAAAAGGTGAAACGTTTGGATTTGTTTCGTAACGTTTGTAAAAGTTTGGACCTTATAAACAATTTAAGCCAAACATTTAAAACGATACAAGAACAATCCAAACATTAAAGCGTTACGAAACAAATCCAAACGTTTTACCTTTATAGCGATTTAAGCCATACGTTTACAAACGTTACGAAACAAATCCAAACGTTTCACATTTTTAAGGATTTAAGCCAAGCGTTTACAAATGTTTCGAAACCAATCCAAATGCTTTCCGGTTTTAGCGATTTAAGCCAAATGTTTACAAACATTACGAAACAAATACAAACGTTTCACCTTTGTAGCGATTTAAGCCAAACGTTTACAAACATTAAGAAATAAATCCAAAAGTTTGTAAACGTTACGAAACAAATCCAAACATTTCACCTTTTCAGCTATTTAAGCCAAACATTTACAAACGCTACGAAACAAATCCAAAAGTTTCACCTTTTTAGCGATTTAAGCCTAATGTTTACAAACGTTACGAATCTAACCCAAAAGTTTCACCTTTTTAGCGATTTAAGGGAAACATTTAAAACGTTACAAAACAAATCTAAAAGTTTCACATTTTTAATGATTTAAGCCAAACGTTTAAAACATTACGAAACAAATCAAAACGTTTTATATTTTTTGTAATTTAGGACAAACGTTTACAAACGTTACCATACAAATCCAAACGTTTCACCTTTTTAGAGATTGAAGCCAAACGTTTACAAATATTACGAAAGAAAACCAAATGTTTCCCTTTATTAGCGATTTAAGCCAAAAGTTTACAAACGTTACGAAACAAAACAAAACGTTTCACTTTTTTAGCGATATAAGCCAAACGTTTAAAACGTTACGAAAAAAATCCTTACGTTTAAAACGTTACAAAACAAATCCAAACGTTTCCCCTATTTAGCAATTTAAACCAAACCTTTACAAACGTTACAAAAAAAACCAAATGTTTCACCTTTTTAGCAATTTCAGCCAAACGTTTACAAACGTCACGAAACAAATCCAAACTTTTCATATTTTTAGCGATTTAAGCCGAACGTTTACAAACGTTACAAAACAAAACCAACGTTTCGATTTATTTCGAAACGTTTCAAATGTTTGGATTTGTTTTCTAACGTTTTAAAATTTTGGCTTAAATCGCTAATAAGGAGAAACGTTTGGGTTTGTTTCGTAATGTTTGTAAACGTTCTGCTTAAATTGCTAAAAAGGTGAAACGTTTGGGTTGGTTTCGTAACGTTTGGCTTAAATCGCTAAAAAGGGGAAATGTTCGGATTTGTTTCGTAACGTATTCAACGTTTGGATTTGTTTCGTAATGTTTTAAATTTTTGGCTTAAATTGCTAAAAAGGTGAAACGTTTTGATTTGTTTCGTAACGTTTGAAAAAGTTTGGCTTAAATCCAAACGTTAATAGGTTACGAAACAAATCCAAATGTTTAGAACGTTACAAAACCAATTTAAACGTTACGAAGCAAATCCAAACGTTTCACCTTTTTAGAGATTTAAGCCAAACGTTTACAAACGTTATGAGACAAATCCAAACGTTTAACATTTTTAGCGATTTAAGCTAAATGTTTACAAACGTTACAACACAAATCCAAACGTTTCTTCTTTTTAGCGATTTAAGCCAAATGTTTACAAACGTTAGGAAACAAATCCAAACGTTTCACCTTTTTAGCGATTTAATCCAAACGTTTACAAACATTAAGAAACAAATCCAAACATTTACAAACATTACAAAACAAAACCAAACGTTTCACCTATTTAGCGATTTATGCCAAACATTTAAAACGTTACGAAATCAATCCAAACGTTTAAAATATTACGAAACAAATCCAAACGTTTCACCTTTTTGTCGATTTAAGCCAAACGTTTATAAACGTTACAAAAGAAATCCAAACGTTTCCCCTTCTTAACGATTTAAGCTAAATGTTACGAAACAAATCCAAACATTTACAAACATTTCGAAATAAAACCAAACGTTTCACCTCTTTTAGTTATTTAAGCTAAACGTTTGCAAACGTTTTATGAATCAAATCGAAACGTTTAAAACGTTACGAAACCAATCCAAACGTTTAAAATGTTACGAAACCATTCCAATCGTTTAAAACGTTACGAAACAAATCCAAACGTTTAAAACGTTATGAAACAAATTGAAACGTTTCACCTTTTTTTGCGATTTAAGACGAACGTTTAAAACGTTACGAAACAAATTCAAACGTTTAAAATGTTTCGAAACAAATCAAAACGTTTAAAGCGTTACGAAACAAATCCAAACGTTTGGATTTTTTTCGTAACATGGTAGGAGTATTTTACTCCTATAATTAGGGTCGATTTTACTCGGTTTTTATCACGTTTAGTATTAATTTTATACATTATTTAGCATTTTTATGTTTGATAGTGTTTGTTAGTATTTCAGTGAAAATTAGGTGAAAATCGAGTATTTGGAGCTAATTAATGATGGATTGAGCGTTAGAGTAAAAGCATAGCTTGCGGACGAAGGAATTAATGTCGTGAAGAAAGGATCAAATGTGATTAATTTCTTTCAAACGAAACTTGTGCAGTAAAGGGTTGTTCCCGTTCGAAAAACACAATTCTCGAACGGGAACCATGAAGAAAAAGCTTGAGTCTCGAACGAGAAAGACATTCTCAAACAAGACTCAAGAAGAAATACAAAGGTTTCGTTCGAACCAAGGATGGGCAAACAAGATTTTGTTCTCAGTCAAGGTTTTTTTCGAACGAGACTTGAAGGTACGAACAAGAAAGAGGTGAAATCTGCCTAATCAGAATTGGACTTGGACTTAATCTCCTTTTCCGACTCCAACCAAAACTCCTATTTCAAATTCGATTCGTAAATCGACTTAGAAGATTCCAGAGCTTCCTCCACTATATAAAGACCTTGTAATAGACTAGTTTTAATAATTAGAATACATTAGTTTTATTTTCGTTCTCTTAAAATAGCGTTTTAGCTTCTGTTTTCCAGCAGTTTATAAATAGTTTATTATTAGTTTCTGCAAAGAACGATTGTGAAGATTTCAAGTTTAATCTAGACGATTCTTCCGAAATTGACAACTCCGGTATTTATTGTTCTAATTATGTTTAATTCTTCATCTTCTTCTTTGTTTAATTTAAGTTTAAGCATGAGTAACTAAATCCTTTGTTTGGAGATTGATATGAATTAGGATTTATTAAGTGAGTAAAATTGTGTTTTAAATACTAAGATTAATGCTTGAATTATTTTGATCACTTAGTTCATGATTTTGTGTTTAATTAACTAATTGAGAGATTTTTAAAAACTTATAGGAAAACGCCGTGAGAGCGGGTTGGAATATAGGTAGTCGTTGAGTTTGCGTCATAATTACAATTTTGTTTTTTAATTCAATTTTAATATTGTGAGAGCAAGTTAATAATTGATTAGTTAATTAGGTTGTGATTTTATTTGAATCTTTGAGGCTTGAGAGAGCGGGATTCGGTGCATTAGAATAGCTCGATTCACAATAAAATCACTAAATAAGTTTTAATCCATTCTTTTACTAGTTTATTTGGAATTATCAATCCTTGAGCTTTTTGCCATTATTGTTTAAACCTCAATTTATTTGTTTAATTTAAGATTTTTAGTTTAATTACTTGAGTTAATTTAAGTTAGATTTTATTTAGTTTACACAAATCCATTTATTTTTCTACTAGCCAATTAAAGAATATTAGAAATTAGTTGTTTAATTCTTGTTCCTTGTGGGATCGATACTTGGTCTTCCAAGTTATATTACTTGAACGATATCGTACACTTGCGATTATTTGCCAACATAACGTTTGCAAGCGTTTCGCTTAAATTGCTAAAACGGTGAAACGTGGTTACAAAAAAAATTCTAACATTTCACCTTTTTAGCGATTTAAGCCAAACGTAACGTTTTAAACGTTTGGATTTGTTTCGTAACGTTTTAAACGTTTGGATTGCCTTTGTAACTTTTTAAACGTTGATTTGTTTCGTAGCATTTTAAATGTTTGGCTTAATTTGCTAGTAAGGTGAAACGTTAGAATTTGTCTTTTTAGCATTTTAGATGTTTGGATTTGTGTCGTAATATTTTAAACGTTTGGCTTAAATCGCTAAAAAGGTGAAAAGTTTGGATTTGTTTTGTAACGTTTGTAAACGTTTGGCTTAAACTGCTAAAAAGGTGAAACGTTTGGATTTATTTTGTAACATTTAAACGTTTGGATTAGTTTCGTAACGTTTTAAATTTTTGTCTTCAATCGGGAAAAAGGTGAAACGTTTAGATTAGTTTCATAACGTTTTAAACGTTTGGCTTAAATCGGGAAAAAGGTGAAACGTTTGGATTTGTTTCGTAACGTTTTAAACGTTTGGATTTTTGTAATGTTTGTAAACGTTTGACTGAAATCGCTAAAAAGGGGAAACGTTTGGATTTGTTTCGTAACGTTTTAAATGTTTGGATTAGTTTCGTAACGTTGTAATCACCTTATTAGCGATTTAATCTAAACTTTTTAAACGTTATGAAACAAATCCAAATTTTTCGCCTTTTTAGCGATTTAAATCAAACGTTTAAAACGTTACGAAACAAATCTAAACGGTTCACATTTTTAGCAATTTAAGCCAAACATTTAAAACGTTACGAAACCAATCCAAACTTTTAAAACGTTACGAAACAAATCCAAACGTTTCACCTTTTTAGCTATTTAAGCCAAACATTTAAAACGTTAAGAGACCAATCCAAACGTTTAAAACGTTCGAAACGAATCCAATCGTTTCACCTTTTTAGCGATTTAAGCCAAACGTTTACAAACAGTACAAAACAAAACCAAACGTTTCACCTTTTTAGCGATTTAATCCAAATGTTTAAAACGTTACGAAACAAATCCAAATGTTACACCTTTTTAACGATTTAAGCCAAATGTTTAATTTAAGTTTAAGCATGAGTAACTAAATCCTTTGTTCGGGGATTGATATGAACACTTAGATTAGTTTTCGAATTGAATTAGGATTTATTAAGTGAGTAAAATTGTGTTTTAATTACTAAGATTAATGCTTGAATTAATTTGATCACTTAATTCATGATTTTGTGTTTAATTAACTAATTGAGAGATTGCTAATTAAATAGACATAGGTAATTAAAAACTTAGAGGAAAACGCCGTGAGAGCGGGTTGAAATTTAAATAGTCGTTGACTTTGCGTCATAATTACAATTTGGTTTTTTTAATTCAATTTTAATATTGTGAGAGCAAGTTAATAATTGATTAGTTAATTAGGTTGTGATTTTATTTGAATCTTTGAGGCTTGAGAGAGCGGGATTCGGTGCATTAGAATAGCTCGATTCACAATAAAATCACTAAATAAGTTTTAATCCATTCTTTTACTAGTTTATTTGGAATTATCAATCCTTGAACTTTTTGCCATTATTGTTTAAACCTCAATTTATTTGTTTAATTTCAGATTTTTAGTTTAATTACTTGAGTTAATTTAAGTTAGATTTTATTTAGTTTACACAAATCCATTTATTTTTCTACTAGCCAATTAAAGATTATTAGAAATTAGTTGTTTAATTCATTGTTCCTTGTGGGATCGATACTTGGTCTTCCAAGTTATATTACTTGAGCGATATCGTACACTTGCGATTATTTGCCAACAAGTTTTTGGCGCCGTTGCCGGGGAGCAATTGCGATTAAATTAATTAAGAGTATCTTATTCTTAGATTGAGTTAGTTTTATTTACTTTTAGTTATTTTTATACTTTGTGATTCTTGGATTTTACGTTGGTTTTCTTGTTTGTGTTTGCGCAGGAGTTTTGGTTAGTGTATGCCTAATACACGACGTGCCAAAAAACCGCTAGAACCGTTTCAATCAGATTTAACATCCTTCGAAAGAAGTATCCGAAAAACAGCGCGGAAATCCAAAACAATGGAGGACGACCGTAACCCTCGGTTGAATCATGAGGGGATTGTTCCACCACCACCACCACCACCACATGATGGCCTAACTCTTAATAGGGCAAACGAAAGGGTTGTCCCTCTTCCCGAAAGACGTACCTTGGGTGAGTTCTTCTTACCCAACATGGACAACGCCAACTATGGATGTTTTGCACCTCCTATCCTCGCTAACAATTTTGAAATCAAGCCGGGAACGATTCAACTACTTGAAAGTCGTCGCCAATTTTATGGGTTGGAACGCGTGGATCCAAATGCTCATCTTTCAAAATTCACGGAGGTGTGCAACACATTCAAAATCCATAATGTGACGGAGGATCAAATCAATCTTCGTCTTTTCCCTTCCTCTTTGAGGGATAAAGCGAGGAATTAGATTCAATCACTTCCAAGGACCTCAATCACAACATGGAAGCAATTGGCATAAGCTTTTCTCAATAAGTATTTCTCTATGGGCAAAACGGCGAGGATGACCAAGGAAATTATAGATTTTCTCTAATTACATGGTGAATCTCTATACCAAGCTTGGGAACGCTTCAAAGAGCTTCGACGAAATTGTCCACATCATCATCTAGGAAGGGAGCATCTTGTCTCTATTTTCTACAATGGTACCAATGAGGGTACACGGGCAACAATTGATGCGGCATCGGGAGAATCACTTATGAAGAAAACTTATGATGAGGCCAATAACTTGCTAGAGGAACTCGCTACAAATAGTTGTTCTTGGTCAACCGAGCGGATGAGGCAACCACCTCAAAAGGGTATAATGACCCTCGAACAAACCCAAGAATTTGAAGCAATGAAATCGAAGAATGCGACACTTCTAGCACAAATCGAGATGTACAAACAACAAGCAAATCAAAGGAATGCTCAACTTGCGGTAGTTCAAATGGGTTGCGAGACTTGTGATGGGCACGATCATTCGGGAATGGATTGCCCCGTTCTACATCAAAACTCAAATGAGCAAGTTAACTACGCCAATGGGCAAAGGAAGGCAATGACCCATATTCCAACACCAATAATCCGGGGTGGAGGAATCATCCTAACTTTTCATGGAGGGATAATTCGGGTCAAGCCAATGCCAACCCAAATATGGGAGGAGCAAATTTCCAAGGAGGAAACCATGGTCCACAAAACCAAGGCAACTTCAACAACTACCGACCACAACACCCACCCGGTTTTCAAAATCGGAATGCGGATGAGGGGAGCAAAATTGACAAGCTTATTGAGGAAGTTAGAGCCGGTTTTAAGAACCAAGCTTCTGTCATTCACCATCTCGAGACTCAAATTTCTCAACTTGCCATCTCGCTTCAAAATAGAGCTCATGGGGATTTACCGTCTACAATGGAATCAAATCCAAGGGAGCAAGTCAAAGCTATTGAACTTCGAAGCGGGAAAGAACTTGATGATCCACATGCAAGTAAAGAGAAAGCGATCGATCTAACAACGGGCACAAATGAGGAGGAAGTAACCAAACTTCCATATGTTAAACCGCCACCTCCTCCTCCATTTGTGCTGAAGGTCCCTTTCCCGGGACGATTAAAGAAGACGCAGGACAACCAAAAATTCCATAAATTTCTGGAAATTTTCAAGAAACTCCAAATCAACATATGCTTTGCGGATGCTTTGCGTGAGATGCCTCAATACGCGAAGTTTCTCAAAGAAATCATAACGAAGAAACAGAGTTGGGACGACAAAGGCACAGTTTCCCTAACGGAAAATTGTAGCTCACTCATCCTTAGTGACTTGCCCACCAAGCTTAAGGACCCAGGGAGTTTTACAATTCCATGAAAAATAGGCGATTTAAATTCAATCAATTGTCTATGTGATTTAGGGGCAAGTATCAATCTAATGCCTTGTTTCTTTTCAGGGATATTTTTGGTGATCAAACATTGAAGCAAACATCGATGATGCTTCAATTGGCGGACCATTCACTCAAAAAGCCATATGGAGTGGTAGAAGATGTTCTAGTCAAAGTAGAAAAATTCATCTTTCCGGTGGATTTTGTCGTACTTGACTATGCGGCGGATAAAACATGCCCTATAATTCTTGGGCGTCCCTTCATGAACACGGGGAGGGCATTGATAGATGTGCACGCCGGACGACTCACTTTGTGTATCGATGATGAAAAAGTGGAGTTTGATATGAAAAGGATCATGCGCAACACTTTTGAGGAGGTAGAATGCATGAAATTGGATATGATTGATGGAATCGTGGAAGAACTTTTCCCGGTTTCAAAAGTCATATTTCATTCCGATGAGACACATGAAACCACCGGGGAAGAATATTCCAAAGAAGATGAGCCGAAAGCCGAAAATTTGATTAGAAGAGAGAGCGTGACACCACCTTCTTCTATTTCTCCACCAAAGGTTGAGCTTAAAACATTACCATCTCACTTACGGTATGCGTTTTTAGGCGACAACATGACACTTCGCATCATCATCTCAAAAAACTTGTCGGAAACACAAGAAGCGAGAGTTGTCAAAGTGGTGAAGCAACATATATTGGCGATCGGTTGGCAAATTTTGGACATCCGAGGAATTAGTCCATCGGTGGTCATGCATAAGATCCATCCAGAAAGTGAGTCAAGAGCATCGGCTCAAAGACAACGGAGCTTGAATCCAAATATGAAGGAGGTCGTGCACAAAGAGATAGTAAAACTTCTCGAAGCCGGAATTATATACCCCATATCCGATAGTGCGTGGGTTAGTCCCATTCAATGCGTTCCAAAGAAAGGGGGAATGACGGTGATTGAAAACGAGAAGGGTGAGCAAATTTCCACAAGGACGGTAACAGGATGGCCTGTTTGTATTGACTACCGCAAGTTTAATACGGAGACAAGGAAGGACCATTTTCCATTACCATTTATCGATCAAATGTTGGAGCGGGTAGCGGGCCACGCCTATTATTGTTTTCTCGATGGATATTCCGGGTACAATCAAATTCTTATCTTCCCGGATGACCAAGAGAAAACAACTTTCACATGTTCTTATGGAACGTTTGCTTACCGGAGGATGCCATTCGGTCTTTGTAATGCACCGGCAACATTTCAACGATGTATGACCTCCATCTTCGCCGATATGATTGAACATATTATGGAGGTCTTCATGGATGATTTTTCGGTATTCGGGGACTCTTTTGAGATGTGCTTGAATAATCTTGAACGAGTGTTGGCCCGGTGTGAGGAGACCAATCTAGTCTTGAATTGGGAGAAGTGACATTTCATGGTAGAGGAAGGAATTGTCTTGGGGCATAAAATCTCCAAGGACGGCATCGAAGTAGATAGAGCAAAAACAGAAATCATCGAGAAATTACCACCACCAACAACCGTAAGAGAAGTTCGTGCTTTCTTAGGGCACGCCGGGTTTTATCGATGATTCATCAAAAATTTCTCTTGCATTGGTCGTCCTTTAACTAATTTGCTTGTTAAAGATATTCCTTATAAATTTACTAATGAGTGCCTTGTTGCTTTTTCTAGGTTGAAGGAAGCTCTTATCTCGGCCCCAATTATTCCATCACCCGATTGGACTCTTCCTTTCGAACTCCTGTGTGATGCAAGCCATATAGCACTTGGGTGCGTATTGGGGCAACGGAAGGAGAAAAAGCTTCATGTGATATACTATGCGAGCCGAACATTGGCGGGTGCTCAACTCAATTACACCACCACCGAAAAAGAGATGCTTGCAGTGGTGTTCGCACTGGATAAATTTCGGTCGTACTTACTTTGCTCTAAGGTTATCATCTATATGGACCATGCGGCCCTTCGATACTTTTTTGCAAAGCAAGATGCTAAACCGAGACTAATCCGATGGGTGCTTCTTATGCAAGAGTTTGACATCGAGATTCGCGACAAGAAAGGAACGGAGAACGTCGTCGCCGACCACTTGTCAAGGTTAGAGATTCCGGAACCAATTTTAAGTGGCGTATAAATTAATGAAACATTTCCGGATGAGATGTTGATGGTACTTTCGGAGGTAGAAACGCCATGGTATGCGGATATTGCAAACTATCTATCTTCCGAAATAATGCGACCGGACTTGACTTACCACCAAAGGAAGAAGTTCTTAAGCGATGCTAAACGGTTTCTATGGGAGGAACCGTACCTCTTCAAGGTGTGTGGAGATGGGATTTTGAGGAGATGTGTACCACTACAAGAGATGATGCCTATACTTAGTCAATGCCATTCGTCGGACTATGCGGGTCACTATGGTACATCAAGGACCGCCGCTCGTGTGCTAGAGTGCGGATTCTTTTGGCCTACGCTATTTCGCAATGCAAAAGACTTTGTTAGTCATTGCGATCGATGCCAAAGAGTGGGGAACATATCTAAGAGAGATGAGATGCCGCTTACAAATATTCAAAAGGTGGAACTTTTCGATGTGTGGGGAATAGACTTCATGGGTCCATTTCCTATGTCGTTTGGAAAGCAATACATATTGGTGTGCGTAGATTACGTTTCAAAATGGGTAGAGGCGGAAGCATTACCCACTAACGATGCCAAAGTTGTGTTGGATTTTCTCAAACGTTTGATGAATCGATACGGGACTCCTAGAGCAATAATAAGCGACGGTGGATCTCACTTTTTCAATAGGCAATTCGATGCCTTGATGCAGAAGTATAAAGTCTATCATCGGGTCGCTACTCCGTACCATCCTCAAACAAGCGGGCAAGTTGAAGTTTCTAACCGTGAGCTAAAAAGAATTCTAGAGAAAACGGTTAATAGCACAAGGAAAGATTGGTTACTTAAACTAGATGATGCATTATGGGCATATCGTACGGCTTTTAAAACGCCTCTCGGAATGTCTCCATGTCGTATTGTTTTTGGGAAAGCTTGCCATCTTCCGGTGGAACTTGAACATAGAGCATATTGGGCCATAAAAAAGCTCAATTTTGACCTTAAAGCGACGGGGGAGAAACGTGTGCTTCAACTCAATGAGTTGGACGAATTTCGGTTAAATGCCTACGAAAACGCCAAGCTTTGCAAGAAAAAGACGAAACGATGGCACGATGCTCATATCGTTCCTAAAACTTTTTCGGAAGGGTCATTTGTCTTGCTCTACAACTCACGCCTCAAATTATTTCCCGGGAAATTGAAGTCTCGTTGGAGCGGTCCCTTCAAAATTCGAAGTGTGGCAAGTCATGGAGTTTTTGAATTGGAGAATGCTAGTGGTGAAGTCTTCAAGGTAAATGGACAACGGTGCAAACCGTATCTTGGACCTTTGACAGATCAAGTGGTGGAACAAATCATGTTCACCACTCCTCCATAAATTCCGGGCCACAGTCTAGCTTTTGACTAAAAATAAAGCGCACTCGGGAGGCAACCCCGAGAGGTTCGTGTTTTTATTTTATTTTATGGTTTTGTTTATTTATGTTTTATTTTGTTTCTGTTTAATTGCGGGGTGAGTTTTTTTGTTTTTGATAGTGCAGGTATTTAAAGGGTTTATCACAAGTCTCGAAAGGGTTTCCAGATGGATTTTTGAACAATTTTGCATTGGTCTCGTTCGAGAATTGATAATTTCGAACGAGACCCTTACAAAATTGTTTAAAATCTGGCTCAGGTAAGGGATTTCCCGTTCGAAAAAATGGATTTTCGAACGAGACATGCAAAATTGGCCTTGGTCTCGTTCGAGAATCCCTTTCTCGTTCGAGACCAAGTCAAATTTTGCAAGCCAAAAGCTCTCGGTTAAGGTTTTTTCGAACGAAAATGGGATTCTCGTTCGTACCCTGGCTTAAATTTCATTTTTCCCGTTCGAGACTTCCATTCCCGTTCGAGAACCAAGGCAATTTTGCTTGGGTTCAATTAGGTTTCGAACGAGAAAAATATGGAACAAACGAATTTCTTTTGAAAATTGCATTTTCCCATTCGAAAATTACCTTTCCCGTTCGAGAAATCATAAAAAATAGTTGGAAATTTGAATTTTTCATTTAAAACTTTTGAATTAAAGTGTAGTAGATTTCTTGGGACTTGTGTTTCTTTTGAGACTTGTGTCTTTTGAAACTTGTGTTTCTTTGAGATTTGTGCTTTGAAAAATTTGAATTTTTCACTTGGATTGATGACTTGGCAAATCTGAACCATTCATTAGTACTTAAATTTCACTTGGATTGATTACATGGTGTTGATCTAAACCGTTAAATCAATTCAAAGTTATTGAATTGAAAGTTTGAATTTAGTGGTGGGAAATCTTGAGATTTGTTATATTTTCCCTATAAATACCTTGCATTATTCTACATTTTTTTTCACACACATCCATCTTCTAATACTTTTCTTTTCGTATTCTCTAAATTTTTGCTTAGAAAAATTCTCATTCCGCAATCATGGTGCGTAGCAAGAATGCCGAAAATCAACCAATCCGCCGTTCAAGCACAAGAAATCAAGAAGCGGCTATTCCATCTTTACCGGCCGTCGGAAGAATTCGCTCAAAATCAACCGCTCCCTCCGCCTCTAGGCCTAGCACCTTTGCGATTTTGACGTCTTGTTATCAAGCACCTTTCCAAATCCATACGGAGGAGGAAGGTGACTTGTATTTGAGTATTAAGGAGCGGGATATCGCGGTTCCATTTGAAATTGATTTTGACGATATGGAACGCCTCGGTATTAAAGATGAAATTGAGCGGTACTTAGACATCTTAGGTCTAACGGCGTTGGCCAAGGTAAGTCACCATTCTTACGATGAGATGACTCTTGAGTTCTTTTCTACTCTTCAACCGGTTCGCGATTCTCCTACTTCCATTACTTTCCGCATCAACAACACTAGTCATACTCTTAGTGTTGAAGATTTAGTGGAACTTTTTGGAATGAGGGGAACGGAATTGGTCAATTGGGCTCAAGAGTTCGATCAAGTGGCAATTTGGAGGGAATTGACGGATCGTGCCGATTACAAGTCGAAGGTGTCGAAGATGAATGAAGTCAAAGACATCAATATAGTGGCATTCTTGAAATTGTTTGGGCATTCTTTTGGCGGGCGTAATGAGTACTCCAAGGTGGCGAAGAGTGATCTTTTGGCATTAAATGCCATTTTACATCCGGAGATCGACGCCTACCAAGTCAGCACGGCTTATCGTCTTTTGAAGCGATTAAGAGCGGTTCCACAAGAATTGTCGAAGATTGGTTATGGATGGTTCATTCGTGCATTAGCCGAGAAATACAATTGTATGCCCACGACGTCTATCTTGGCAACCTTCGAGTCTACTCCGGCGCGGAGTATCAACATTTCCCATTTAGATGTGGCCGGGTACGTGAAGAGGGGGAGAATTATTCTATCATAGAAGGGTGCGATTGTTGTCTAGAGCTGAAAGAGAAGCGGCGGCACAAGAAGAGAGAGCGGAAGAAGAAGGAGGAGAAGTGGAAGGAAGAGTAGGAAGGCGAGCAGGGAAGGAACCCGCAGAGACTTCTCAAGCCGGCGAAGCGGCCAATGTTGCCGGGTTTGATCAACGGTTTTCTGAGTTGGTTGAATAAAACCGGACCGGATGGGAGCAAAACCGGGTTGGTTGGGAAACTAACCAAAAATTACTTGAAGGCATCCGACATGAGCAACATGTTGGTCCTGCACAACTTCAATGGAGGAAAGATCGAATGCGGGCACGACTTAATCGCTAAGGGGATTTTCTTCGGGGTTATTTTAATGTCGCCGGTGGAGAGCGTTATCCATCACCGGAACCATCACCGGATCCACCGGCCTTTGACTAGAGCGAGATTTGTTTTTCTAACCCAAACTCCTTTAATTTTCTGTTTTTATTTTTCTTATTTCTTAGCTTTGGGGACATAGCTAGAAATAGTGTGAGGAAGGGGGAAGAAAATTTTATCTTTCGTTTGGGTTATTTTCGGTGATTTATCTTTATTTTCAGCTTTATTTTTGTTTTTATTAGAATGTTGAAGTAGTTATTTTCAGCTTTCTTTGTATTTTTAGTAGAATGTATTAGGTTGTTAAAATAGTTTATTTTCAAAGGCTTGTATCGCTTGAATCTTTGTCTTTAAATATGAAAAGTGTTAGTTTATTTGGTGTGTATCTTAATTAATTTGTCAATCTTAGATTTCCCCGAATCGATGAATGTATGAATGCGACTTCTTAATTCGACAATTGATTAATGATCCTTGCTTAATGACTTAAATAATTCGTTGACATAATCCGATGAAACGAGGGTGAATTCGAAATTTAAACTTCTTCAAATCGTTGAAACATAATTGAATAACTTGATGCAGATTCATGACATGTCGATTGTTTACTTTTATAGTCGTTTTTAATTTTTTTGGCATAAGTAGCATAATTTTTTTAGGAATTGAGTTTATGGCATAAACACTATACACTTTTGAGAGTTTTTGAGCTTAATTTCCTTGTTGTGAGTGTTGATTTCATGTTTTATTCCTAGAACTTGCTCGGTGTCCGTTTAAAGTTACACGATTGAGTTTTCAACAAATTAGATGATTATGGCAATTAGGTATAACCTTTCTTTGAGACCACTTAAATAGACTATCCTTTATCCCCTAGATTACACCAATTTGAGTCTTAAGCCTTTTTATTGTTTTTTTTACCATATTTTACCCTTTACCGTTCTATGTTTTACCTCTTTTGTTTACCTTATCGACTTAATATATTATTTGTTATGACTATGATGAATATAGGTGATTAATAACTCAAGATTAGTGAAAAGAGAAAGTGAACTACATTGTGCTTAAAAGATAAAGTTTGCGCCTTGAAAAAGATTGAAAAAGAAAATAAAAAAAGAAGAGAGATAGAAATTTGCAAGTAATAGCTCAAAAGCAAGAAGAAAAAAATTCTGAGATTGGAAAAAGCAATGAGTAGAGCGTAATTCAAAAAGAAAAGAAAGTTAAAAGTTCACATAAAACGCAAAAGCGGAGTTAGATCAACCTAGAAGTTAATAGTAGTAATAAATAGTCTATTAAGTTGATAATTAGCCTTTGTTTTAGTCTTTTTACCTACCCTTTTACCTTAGCCACATTACAACCCCATTAAAGACCATATGATTTTTTGTTGATTACCGAATCAAGTAGCAGAGTCCGGGACTATGAGCAAGTTTATGGTGAGTATTCATGTATTCAATTGTGAGCTTTTCTTTGATATATACCCTACTTGTTGATTTATTGATGTCATTAGCTTAGTTTTTACTAAATTGTGCTATGATTTTCCTAAGTGAGAAATTGATTATTTTCCATGTCCCGCAAGTGATAGCAAAGATTGAAGTGTGATTCAATTTGACCTTGTACTAATGAGTTAGTAACCTTTGTTATATTGAATTATGTCATAAATTATTATTGTTATTTGATTGCATCATTATTTAGTTGTTGGGTTTAGATGTTTTGATTGTTCATATTGTTCATAGGTTGGGGATTTCTTTTGATTGATTCATTGTTAAGATATATGCTAAGGATTTCTAACATATTTTGTAGAGTAAGATTTATTTCTTGCTTGAGGACAAGCAAAGGTTAAGTGTGAGGAGGTTTGATAGGAGTATTTTACTCCTATAATTAGGGTCGATTTTACTCGGTTTTTATCACGTTTAGTATTAATTTTATAGATTATTTAGCATTTTTATGTTTGATAGTGTTTGTTAGTATTTCAGTGGGAATTAGGTGAAAATCGAGTATTTGGAGCTAATTCATGATGGATTGAGCGTTGGAGTAAAAGCATAGCTTGCGGACGAAGAAATTAATGTCGTGAAGAAAGGATCAAATGGGATTAATTTCTTTCAAATGAAACTTGTGCAGTAAAGGGATGTTCCCGTTCGAAAAACACAATTCTCGAACGGGAACCATGAAGAAAAAGCTTGAGTCTCGAACGAGAAAGACATTCTCGAACGAGACTCAAGAAGAAATACAAAGGTTTCGTTCGAACCAAGGATGGGAAAACGAGATTTTGTTCTCAGTCAAGGTTTTTTTTCGAACGAGACTTGAAGGTACGAACGAGAAAGAGGTGAAATTTGCCTAATCAGAATTGGACTTGGACTTAATCTCCTTTTCCGACTCCAACCAAAACTCCTATTTCAAATTCGATTCGTAAATCGACTTAGAAGATTCCAGAGCTTCCTCCACTATATAAAGACCTTGTAATAGACTAGTTTTAATAATTAGAATACATTAGTTTTATTTTCGTTCTCTTAAAATAGCGTTTTAGCTTCTGTTTTCCAGCAGTTTATAAATAGTTTATTATTAGTTTCTGCAAAGAACGATTGTGAAGATTTCAAGTTTAATCTAGACGATTCTTCCGAAATTGACAACTCCGGTATTTATTGTTCTAATTATGTTTAATTCTTCATCTTCTTCTTTGTTTAATTTAAGTTTAAGCATAAGTAACTAAATCCTTTGTTCGGGGATTGATATGAACACTTAGATTAGTTTTCGAATTGGATTAGGATTTATTAAGTGAGTAAAATTGTGTTTTAATTACTAAGATTAATGCTTGAATTAATTTGATCACTTAGTTCATGATTTTGTGTTTAATTAACTAATTGAGATATTGTTAAAAACTTAGAGGAAAACGCCGTGAGAGCGGGTTGGATTTAGGTAGTCGTTGAGTTTGCGTCATAATTACAATTTGGTTTTTTTAATTCAATTTTAATATTGTGAGAGCAAGTTAATAATTGATTAGTTAATTAGGTTGTGATTTTATTTGAATCTTTGAGGCTTGAGAGAGCGGGATTCGGTGCATTAGAATAGATCGATTCACAATAAAATCACTAAATAAGTTTTAATCCATTCTTTTACTAGTTTATTTGGAATTATCAATCCTTGAGCCTATTGCCATTATTGTTTAAACCTCAATTTATTTGTTTAATTTCATATTTTTAGTTTAATTACTTGAGTTAATTTAAGTTAGATTTTATTTAGTTTACACAAATCCATTTATTTTTCTACTAGCCAATTAAAGAATATTAGAAATTAGTTGTTTAATTCATTGTTTCTTGTGGGATCGATACTTGGTCTTCCAAGTTATATTACTTGAGCGATATCGTACACTTGCGATTATTTGCCAACATAACGTTTGCAAGCGTTTTGCTTAAATTGCTAAAACGGTGAAACGTGGTTACAAAAAAATTCTAACATTTCACCTTTTTAGCGATTTAAGCCAAATGTAACGTTTTAAACGTTTGGATTTGTTTCGTAACGTTTTAAACGTTTGGATTGCCTTTGTAACTTTTTAAACGTTGATTTGTTTCGTAGCATTTTAAATGTTTGGCTTAATTCGCTAGTAAGGTGAAACGTTAGGATTTGTCTTTTTAGCATTTTAGATGTTTGGATTTGTGTCGTAATATTTTAAACGTTTGGCTTAAATCGCTAAAAAGGTGAAAAGTTTGGATTTGTTTTGTAACGTTTGTAAACGTTTGGCTTAAACTGCTAAAAAGGTGAAACGTTTGGATTTATTTTGTAACATTTAAACGTTTGGATTAGTTTCGTAACGTTTTAAACGTTTGTCTTCAATCGGGAAAAAGGTGAAACGTTTGGATTAGTTTCGTAACGTTTTAAACGTTTGGCTTAAATCGGGAAAAAGGTGAAACATTTGGATTTGTTTAGTAACGTTTTAAACGTTTGGATTTTTGTAACGTTTGTAAATGTTTGACTGAAATCGCTAAAAAGGGGAAACGTTTGGATTTGTTTCGTAACGTTTTAAATGTTTGGATTAGTTTCGTAACGTTGTAATCACCTTATTAGCGATTTAATCTAAACTTTTTAAACGTTATGAAACAAATCCAAATTTTTCGCCTTTTTAGCGATTTAAATCAAACGTTTAAAACGTTACGAAACAAATCTAAATGTTTCACATTTTTAGCAATTTAAGCCAAACATTTAAAACGTTACGAAACCAATCCAAACTTTTAAAACGTTACGAAACAAATCCAAACGTTTCACCTTTTTAGCTATTTAAGCCAAACATTTAAAACGTTAAGAGACCAATCCAAACGTTTAAAACGTTCGAAACGAATCCAATCGTTTCACCTTTTTAGCGATTTAAGCCAAACGTTTACAAACAGTACAAAACAAAACCAAACGTTTCACCTTTTTAGCGATTTAATCCAAATGTTTAAAACGTTACGAAACAAATCCAAATGTTACACCTTTTTAACGATTTAAGCCAATTATTTAATACGTTACGAAACAACTTTTCACATTTTTAGCAATTTTAGTCAAAGATTGAAAACGTTACGAAACCAATCCAAACGTTTAAATGTTACAAAACAAATCCAAATGTTTCACCTTTTTAGCAATATAAGCTAAATGTTTGGATTTTTTTTTCAGAACGTTTTAAATTTTTGGATTAGTAGTATACCGTTTTAAATATTTCACCTTCTTAGCAATTTAAGTTAAACGTTTACAAACGTTACAAAACAATCCAAACGCTTAAAACGTTACGGAAAAAATCCAAACGTTTAACCATTTTAGCGATTTAAGCCAAACGTTTACAAACGTTACGAAACTAAACCAAACGTTTCAACTTTTTAGCAATTTAAGCCACACGTTTACAAACGTTACGAAACAAATTCAAACTTTTAAAACGTTACGAATCCAATCCAAATGTTTCACCTTTTTAGCAATTTATGCCTAACGTTTACAAACGTATGAAGCAAATCCAAACGTTTAGATTTGTTTCGTAACGTTTTAAACGTTGGATTTCTTTCGTAACGTTCGAAACACCAAACGTTACAAAACCAATTCAAACATTTAAAACGTTTCGAAACAAATCCAAACGTTTCTCCCTTTTTGCGATTTAAGCCAAACGTTTACAAAAGTTACAAAACAAATCTAAAAGTTTCATCTTTTTGGTGATTTAAGCCAAACATATAAAACTTTACGAAACAAATCTAAACGTTTAACCTTTTTCGGGATTTAAACCAAACTTTACAAAACAAATCCAAATCCAAACGTTTCACTAATTAGCAGTTTAAGCCAAACATTTAAAACGTTACGAAACCAATCCAAACGTTTAAAACGTTACGAAACAAATCCAAAGTTTAAAAACGTTACTAAACAAATCCAAATGTTTCACCTTTTTAGCGATTGAAGCCAAACGTTTACAAAAGTTACGAAACCAAAAACAATATGAAACAAATCCAAACATTTCACCCTCTTTAGCGATTTAAGCTAAACGTTTACAAACGTTACAAAACAAATCCAAACGTTTCACGTTTTTAGCTATTTAAGCCCACACGTTTACAAACGTTACCATACAAAAACAAATGTTACCAAACAAAATAAAACATTTCCCCTTTTTAGCGATTTAAGCCAAAAGTTTAAAATGTTACTAAACCAATCCAAACGTTTCACCTTTTTAGCGATTTAAGCCAAATATTTACAAACGTTATGAAACAAAACCAAACGTTTCACCTTTTTAGCGATTTAAGCAAAACATTTACAAACGTTACGAAACAAATCCAAACCTTTAAAATGTTACGAAAAAAATCCAAATGTTTCAGATTATTAGCTATTTAAGCCAAACGTATACAAAAGTTACGAAATAAATCCAGATCTTTCACCTTTTTAGCGATTTAAGCCAAACATTTAGAACGTTATGAAACCGATACGTTTAAAAACATCATGAAACAAATCCAAACGCCAAACATTTAAAATGTTATGAAAGTAATCTAAACGTTTCACCTTTTTAGCGATTTGTTTCGTAATATTTGTAAATGTTGGGCTTAAATCTCTAAAAATATGAAACGAGTGGAGCTGTTTCGTAACGTTTTAAACGTTTGGATTTGGGTTGTAATTTTTGTAAACGTTTGGCTTAAATCGCTAAAAAGGTGAAACGTTTGGATTTGTTTCTTAATGTTTGTAAACGTTTGGCTTTAATCGCTAAAAAGGGGAAACGTTTAGATTTGTTTCGTAACGTTTTAAACGTTTGGCTTAAATCGCTAACAAGGTGAAATGTTTGGATTTATTTCGTAAAGTTTGTAAACGTTTGGCATAAATAGATAAAAATGTCCGGCTTAAATTGCTAAAAAGGTGAAACGTTCTGATTTGTTTTGAAACGTATTAAACGTTTGGACCCTTTTTAGCGATTTAAGCCAAACGTTTAAAACATTACGAAACCAATCCAAACGTTTAAAACATTTACGAAACAAATCCAAACATTTAAAACGTAACGATACAATTCCAAACTTGTCCCCTTTTTAGCTATTTAATCTGAACGTTTACAAACGTTAGGAAACAAATCCAAACGTTTCCCATATTTAACGATTTAAGCCAAACATTTAAAACATGACGAAACTAATCCAAAAGTTTCACCTTTTTAGCGATTTGTTTTGTAAAGTTTGTAAACTCTTAGATTTGTTCCGTAAGGTTTTAAATGTTGGATTTGTTTCGTAACGCTTGTAAACCTTTGGCTTAAATCGCTGAAAAGGTGAAACTTCTTGATTTGTTTCGTAACGTTTGCAAAACTTTTGGCTTAAATCGCTAAAAAGGTGAGACGTTTGGATTTATTTCCTAACATTTTAAACGTTTGGATTGGTTTCGTAACGTTTTAAACGTTTTAAACGTTTGGTTTTGTTACGTAACGTTTGGCTTTAATTGCTAAAAAGGGGAAACGTTTGGATTTGTTTCATAACGTTTGAAAATGTTTGGCTTAAATCACTAAAAAGGAGAAACGCTTGGATTGGTTTCGTAAAATTAAACGTTTATAACATTACGAAACAAATCCTACTTTCACCTTTTTAGCGATTGAAGCCAAACGTTTACAAACGTTACGAAACAAAATCAAACGTTTCACCTTTTTAGTGATTTAAGCCAAACGTTTACAAACATTACGAAACAAATCCAAAAGTTTCATGTTTCACCTTTTTAGCGATTTATTTTGTAACGTTTGGATTGGTTTTGTAACGTTTTAAACTTTTGGCTTAAATCGCTATAAAGGGGAAATGTTTTGTTTTGTTTGGTAACATTTGTTTTTGTATGGTAACGTTTTAAACATTTTGCTTAAATCACTAAAAAGGTGAAACATTTGGATTTGTTTTATAACGTTCGTAAACGTTTGACTTAAATCGCTAAAAAGGTGAAACGTTCGAATTTGTTTCGTAACGTTTTTAACCATTGGAGTTTTTTCGTAACCTTTTTAAATGTTTGGATTTGTTTCGTAACGTTTGTAAATGTTTGGCTTAAATTGCTAAAAAGGTGAAATGTTTGAATTTGTTTTGTAACCAATCCAAACATTTACAAATGTTACGAAACAAATCGAAACGTTACACCTTTTTAGCGATTTAAGCCAAACGTTTACAAACGTTACGAAACAAATCGAAACGTTTCACATTTTTAGCAATTTAAGCAAAACGTTTACAAACATTACGAAACAAATCTAAACGTTTCCCCTTTTCAGCAATTTAAGTCAAACGTTTACAAACGATACGAAAAAAAACCAAACGTTTCACCTTTTTAGCGATTTAAACCAAACGTTCAAAACATTATGAAACCAATCCAAACGTTTAAAACGTTACGAAACAAATCCAAACGTTTAACCTTTTTAGCGATTTAATCCAAACGTTTACAAATGTTACAAAACAAATCCAAACATTTCACCATTTTAGCGATTTAAGCAAAACATTTACAAACATTACGAAACAAATCCAAGCGTTTAACCTTTTTAGCGATTTAAGCCAAAAGTTTTATACGTTACAATACCAATACAAACGTTTAAAACGTTATCAAAAAATCCAAACGTTTCATGTTTCACCTTTTTAACGATTTAAGCCAATCGTTTACAAACGTTACAAAACAAATCTAAATGTTTCATCTTTTTAGCGATTTAAGCCAAATCTTTACAAACATTACGAAACAAAACCAAACTTTGCACCTTTATAGAGATTTAAGCCAAACATTTACAAACATTACAAAACAAATCCAAACATTTAAAACGTTATGAAACAAATCCAAACGTTTCAAATTATTAGCGATTGAAGCCAAACGTTTACAAACATTACGAAACAAATCCAAATGTTTCTCATTTTTAGCGATTTAAGCCAAACGTTTACAAACGTTACGAAACAAATCTAAACGTTTCCCCTTTTTATCAATTTAAGCCAAACGTTTACAAATGTTACAAAACAAAACATTTCATATTTTTAGCGATTTAAGCCAAACGTTTAAAACGTTATGAAACCAATTCAAACGTTTAAACGTTACGAAACAAATCCAAACATTTCACCTTTTTAGCGATTTAATCCAAACGTTTACAAATGTTACAAACAAAATCCAAACGTTTCACCTTTTTAGCGAATTAAGCAAGACATATACAAACATTACAAAACAAATCCAAACGTTTCACCTTTTTAGCGATTTAAGCCAAAAGTTTTTAACGTTACAAAATAAATCCAAACGTTTAAAACGTTACGAAACAAATCCAAACGTTTCATGTTTCACCTTTTTTGCAATTTATACCAAACATTTACAAACGTTGCAAAACAAATCCAAACGTTTCATCATTTTAGCGATTTAAGCAAAACATTTACAAACGTTACGAAACAAAACCAACCGTTGCACCTTTATAGCGATTTAAGCCAAACATATACAAACATTACGAAACAAATCTAAACCTTTGAAATGTTACGAAACAAATCCAAACGTTTCAACTCATTAGCTATTTAAGCTAAACGTATACAAACATTTGCGAAACAAATCCAAACGTTTTACCTTTTTAGCGATTTAAGCCAAACATTTAAAACGTTATGAAACCAATCCAAACGTTTAAAACGTCACGAAAACAAATCCAAATGTTTCCCCTTTTTAGCAATTTAAGCCAAACATTTAAAATGTTACGAAACTAATCTAAACATTTCACCTTTTTAGCGATTTGTTTCGTAACGTTTGTAAATGTTGGGCTTAAATCCCTAATAATGTGAAATGTTTGGAGTTGTTTCGTAACATTTTAAACGTTTGGATTTGGGTTGTAATTTTTTGTAAACATTTGGCTAAAATGGATAAAAAGGTGAAACGTTTGGATTTGTTTCGTAACGTTTGTAAACGTTTAGCTTTAATCGCTAAAAATGGGAAACGTTTGGATTTGTTTTGTAATGTTTTCAACGTTTGGCTTAAATCGTAAAAAAGGTGAAATATTTTTTTCGTAACGTTTGGCTTTAATTGCTTTTCGATTTGTTTCGTAACGTTTGAAAACGTTTGGCTTAAATCGCTAAAAAGGAGAAACGTTTGGATTGGTTTCGTAAAATTAAACGTTTATAACATTACGAAACAAATCCTAACTTTCACCTTTTTAGTGATTGAAGCCAAACGTTTACAAACGTTACGAAATAAAATCAAATGTTTCACCTTTTTAGTGATTTAAGCCAAACGTTTACAAACATTACGAAACAAATCCAAAAGTTTCATGTTTCACCTTTTCAACGATTTAATTCAAACGTTTACAAACGTTACAAAACAAATCCAAATGTTTCCTCTTTTTACGATTTAAGCCAAACGTTTACAAACTTTACGAAACAAAACCAAACGTTTTCTTTTTTTAGCTATTTAAGACAAATGTTTACAAATGCTACTAAAAAAAACCAAACGTTTCCCCTTTTTAGCGATTTAAGCCAAACGTTTGCAAACGTTACGAAATAAATCCAAACGTTTCACATCTTACCTTTTTAGAGATTTAATCCAAACGTTTAAAACGTTACAAAACAAATCCAAACGTTTCACCTTTTTAGCGATTTAAGCAAAACGTTTACAAACGTTACGAAACAAATCCAAACGTTTAAAATGTTACGAAGCAAATCCAAATGTTTCACATTTTTAGCTATTTAAGCCAAACATTCACAAATGTTACAAAACAAATCCAAACGTTTCACCTTTTTAACGACTTAAGCCAAACATTTACAAACGTTACAAAAGAAAACCAAACATTTTACCTTTTTATCGATTTGAGCCGAACGTTTACAAACTTTACGAAACAAATCCAAACGTTAAGAAACAAATCCAAACATTTCACATTTTTAACAATTGAAGCCAACGTTTACAAACGGTACAAAACAAATCCAAACGTTTCACCTTTTTAGCAATTTAAGCAAATATTTACAAACGTTACAAAACAAATCCAAACGTTTACAAACGGTACCAAACCAATCGAAACGTTTCACATTTTTAGGGATTTAAGCCAACATTTACAAACGTTACGAAACAAATCCAAATGTTTCACCTTTTTAGCGATTGAAGCCAAACGTTTACAAACGTTACAAAATAAATCCAAACGTTTAAAACGTTACGAAAAAATCCAAACGTTTATAACGTTACGAAACAAATTCAACCAAACTTTTAAAACATTACGAAAGAAATCCAAACGTCTAAAACGTTACGAAACCAATCCAAACATCTTAAATTGCTAAAAAGTTTAAACGTTTGGATTTGTTTCGTAACATTTGTAAATGGTTGGATTTGTTTCATAACGTTTTATACGTTTTCATATGTTTCATAACATTTGTAAACGTTTGGCTTAAATAACTAAAAAGGTGAAATGTTTGGTTTTGTTTCGTAATGTTTGTAAATGTTTGGCTTAATTCGCTAAAAGGGTAAAATGTTTGGATTTGTTTCGTAACTTTGGCTTAGATCACTAAAAAGGTGAAACATTTGGATTTGTTTTGAAACGTGTGTAAACGTTTGGCTTAAATCGGTAAAAAGGTGAAACGTTTCACTTTGTTTCACCTTTTTATCGATTGTTTCGTAACGTTTGTAAACGTTTGGTTTAAATTGCTAAAAAGGTGAAACGTTTGGATTTGTTTCACAATGTTTTAAACGTTTGGCTTTAATCGCTTAAAAGGTAAAACGTTTGGATTAGTTTCATAACGTTTAAACGTTTGGTTTAGTTTGTAACGTTTTAAACGTTTAGCTTAAATCGCTATAAAGGTGAAACGTTCGGATTTGTTTCGTAACGTTTTAAACGTTTAGCTTAAATCGCTAAAAAGGTGAAACGTTCGGATTTGTTTCGTAACGTTTTAAACGTTTGGATTGGTTTTGTAATTTTGTAAACGATTGGCTTAAATTGCTAAAAAGGTGAAACATTTGGTTTTGTTTCATAACGTTTGCGAAAAAGGTTAAACATTTAGATTTGTTTCGTTACAAATCCAAATGTTTCCTTTTTTTAGAAATTTAAGCAAAACGTCTACAAACGTTACGAAACAAAACCAAACGGTTAAAATGTAACGAAAAAAATCCAAACATTACGAAACCAATCCAAACGTTTAAAACGTTACAAAACAAATCCAAACGTTTAAGACGTTACGAAACAAATCCAAACGTTTAAAATGTTAAAAAAAAATCCAGACGTATCACATTTTTAGCGATTTAAGCCAAACGTTTACAAACGTTACAAAACCAATCCAAACGTTTAAGATGTTACGAAATAAATCCAATGTTTCCACTTTTTAGCGATTTAAGCCAAACGTTTACAAACGTTACGAAACATATCCAAATGTTTCACATTTTTTGCGATTTAAACCAAAAGATTAAAACGTTACAAAACCAATCCAAAGGTTTAAAACGTTAAGAAACAAATCCAAGCGTTTCACCTTTTAAGCGATTCAAGCTAAATGTTTGCAAATGTTACGAAAACAAACCAAACGTTTCATCTTTTTAGCGATTTAAGCCAAACATTTAAATCGTTACAAAACCAACCCAAACATTTAAAATGTTACAAAACAAATCCAAACGTTTCACCTTTTTAGCAGTTTAAGCCAAACGTAACGAAACAAATCTAAACGTTTCACCTTTTTAACGATTTAAGGCAAACGTTTACAAACGTTACGAAACAAATCCAAACGTTTAGCCTGTTTAGCGATATATGCCAAACATTTAAAATGTTACAAAACCAATCCAGACGTTTAAAACGTTACGAAACCAGTCCAAACGTTTAAAACATTGCGAAAAAAATCCAAACGTTTAAAATAAAAAAAAAACAAATCCGAACGTTTCTCATTTTTAGCAATTTAAGCCAAACGTTTATAGAAGTTACTAAACAAATCCAAACATTTCACATTTGTAGCGATTTAAGCCAAACGTTTACAAACATTACGAAACAAATCCATGCGTTTCCCCTTTTTAGCAATTCAAGCCAAACTTTACGAATCAAATCCAAACGTTTTAAATTTTTAGTGATTTAAGCCAAATGTTTAAAACGTTACGAAACCAATCTGAAAGTTTAAAACGTTACAAAAGAAATCCAAACGTTCACCTTTTTAGCGATTTAAACCAAACGTTTAAAACACTACAAAACAAGGTTAAACGTTTGGATTTGTTTCGTAACATTTGTAAATGTTTGCCTTAAATCGTTAAAAATGTGAAACTTTTGGATTTGTTTCGTAACTTATGTAAACGTTCGCCTTAAATCCCTAAAAATATGAAACGTTTGGATTTGTTTCGTAACGTTTTAAACGTTTGGATTTGTCTCGTAACGTTTGTTAACGCTTAGCTTAAATCGCTAAAAAGGTGAAACGTTTGGATTTGTTTCGTAACGTTTGTAAACGTTTGGCTTAAATCGCTAAAAAGGTGAAACATTTGGATATGTTTAGCAACGTTTTAAACATTTGGCTTAAATCGCTAAAAAGGTGAAACGTTTGGATTTGTATCATAATGTTTGTAAACGTTTGGCTTAAATCGCTAAATAGGGGAAACGTTTGGTTTTGTTTCGTAACTTTTGTAAACGTTTGGCTTCAATCGTTATAAAGGTGAAACGTTTGGATTTGTTTCATAACGTTTTAAACGTTTGGATTGGTTTCGTAACATTTTAAACGTTTGGCTTAAATCGCTGAAAAGGTGAAACGTTTGGATTTATTTCATAACGTTTTAACCATTTGGCTTAAATTGCTAAAAAGGTGAAACGTTTGGATTTGTTTCGTAACGTTTGTAAACGCTTAGCTTTAAATTGCTTAAAAGGTGAAACGTTTGCATTTTTTTTGTAACGTTTGTAAACATTTGGCTTAAATCGCTAAAACGATGAAACTTTTTGTATTTGTTTCACCTTTTCAGCGATTTAAGCCAAAAGTTTAAAACGTTACAAAACCAATTCAAACGTTTAAAATGTTACGAAACAAATCGAAACGTTTCCCCCTTTTTGCGGTTAAAGTCAAACCTTTATAGACGTTACGAAACAAATCCAAACATTTCTCCTTTTTAGCGATTTATGCCAAACGTTTAAAACGTTATGAAACAAATTCCAACACTTCACCATTTTAGTGATTTAAGCCAAACATTTACAAACGCTACGAAACAAATCCAAATGTTTCATCTTTTTAGCGATTTAAGCCAAACGTTTACAAACGTTACGAAATAAATACATACATTTTACCTTTTTAGCGATTTAACCAAAAGTTAAAAACATTATAAATCCAATTCAAACGATTAAAACGTTACGAAACAAATCCAAACGTTTGGATTGGTTTCATAACGTTTTAAAACGTTTGGCTTAAATCGCTAAAAAGGTTAAACGTTTGAATTTGTTTTGTAACGTTTGTAAAAGTTTGGCTTAAATCGCTAAAAAGGTAAAACGTTTGGATTTGTTTCGTAACGTTTTAACCGTTTGGATTTTTTCGTACTGTTTTTAAATGTTTGGATTTGTTTCGTAACGTTTGTAAACGTTTGGCTTAAATCACTAAAAAGGCGTAACGTTTGGATTTATTTTGTAACTAATCTGAACGTTACGAAACAAATCCAAATGTTACACCTTTTTAGCGATTTAAGCCAAATGCTTACAAACGTTACGAAATAAATACAAACGTTCCACATTTTTAGCGATTTAGGTCAAACGTTTACAAACGTTACGAAACAAATCCAGAAGTTTCACCTTTTTAGCAATTTAAGCCAAACGTTTACAAACGTTACGAAACAAAAGCAAACGTTTCCCCTTTTTAGCGATTTGAGGCAAACATTTAAAACGTTATGAAACCAATCCAAACGTTTAAAACGTTATGAAACAAATCCAAACGTTTAACCTTTTTAGCGATTTGAGCCAAATGTTTACAAACGTTACAGAACAAATCCAAACGTTTCACCTTTTTAGCGATTTAAGTAAAACAATTATAAACATCATGAAACAAATCCAAATGTCTCACCTTTTTAGCGATTTAAGCCAAATTTTTTGAACGTTACTAAACGAATCCAAACGTTTAAAACGTTACGAAACAAATCCAAACGTTTCATGTTTCACCTTTTTAGCGATTTAAGTCAAGCGTTTACAAACGTTACAAAACAAATCCAAACGTTTCAACATTTTAGCGATTTAATCCAAATGTTTACAAACATTACGAAACAAATCCAAACGTTTAAAACGTTACGAAACAAATCCAAACGTTTCAAATTTTTAGCGATTTAAGCGAAACGTTTACAAACATTATGAAACAAATCCAAATGTTTCACCTTTTTAGCGATTTAATCCAAACATTTAAAATGTTAAGAAACCAATCAAAACTTTTAAAACATTTCGAAACAAATCCAAATGTTTCCCCTTTTTAGCAATTTAAGTCAAACGTTTACAAACATTTGGTTTCGTTTCGTAACGTTTGTAAACGTTGGCTTCAATCGCTATAAAGGTGAAACTTTATGATTTGTTTCGTAACGTTTTAAATGTTTGGATTTGTTTCGTAACATTTATAAATGTTTAGCTTAAATTGCTAAAAAGGAGAAACGTTTGGATTTTTTTCGTAACGTTTTAAATGTTTGGATTGGTTTTGTCACGTTTTAAACTTTTGGCTTAAACCGCTAAAAAGGTGAAACGTTTGGATTTGTTTCATAACGTTTATAAACGTTTGGCTTCAATCGCTAAAAAGTGGAAATGTTTGGATTTGTTTTGTAATGTTTGTAAACGTTTGGCTTAAATAGCTAAAAAGGTGAAACGTTTGGATTTCTTTCGTAACGTTTGTAAAAGTTTGGATTGATTTTGTAATATTTTAATTGTTTTGCTTAAAATACTAAAAAGGGAAAATGTTTGAATTGGTTTCGTAACGTTTTAAACGTTTGGCTTGAATCGCTAAAAAGGTGAAACGTTTGGATTTATTTCGTAACGTTTGGATTGGTTTTATAACGATTTAAATGTTTAGCTGAAATCGCAAAAAAGGGGAAACATTTGGATTGGTTTTGTAACGTTTTAACCGTTTGGATTAAATCGCTAAAAAGGTGAAATATTTGGTTTCATGTCGTGACGTTTGTAAACGTTTGGCTTAAATTGCTAAAAAGGTGAAACGTTTTGTTTTGTTTTGTAACATTTGTAAACGTTTAGATTAGTTTTGTAATGTTTTAAATGTTTGGCTTAAATTGATAAAAAGGTGAAACGTTTAGTTTTGTTTCGTAACATTTGTAAACATTTGGCTTCAATCCCTAAAAAGGTGAAAAATTTAGATTTGTTTCGTAACTGTCACAACCCATTTTTATGAATCGTGACTGGCGCTAGGGTATGGGAAATGTAGTACCAAAACCCGTAGCTAGCCTTTCGGTTAACATACAATTATAATAAACCTGCAAGAAAACCAATGCTCGGGGACAACCGAGACTTCAGCCTAATTCTAGCAGTTATAGTATTCAACATTTAATATAACATGTTTATCCAATATTGAGTCTAAAATAGACATAACATAAATAACCCTGAATAATCATATAACATGCCAAAGCAATAATAAACCAATCGAACCCATCCGACAAACAACTAGAATAAATAAAGACGTATAGTCACTAATGCGGTCTAATAATAAAATGGTTTGACAGTTTATCAAAATAAATGAAACCTCCCAGAAAAGTAAAGACGGATATCACCAGACTTTCTCAGATCATAACCCTGGGGAAAATTGGAAAAACAACGGGGTCAGATATACTGAGATGAGTTTATACCACTGTTTACATTTATCAAGTGGAAAACCTTTAAAACCGTTTAAAACATTTAATAACAGCATTACGTATAGTAGTTGGAACCCTAAGCCACAATATTCTAACTTTTATACTTTATTACAAAAGGTCTGGTCCCGAGAACTGAGCTACACCGAGTTACCACTGACCATACTTAATCCATAACCAAAGTCCCGAGAGCTGAGCTACACCGAGTCACTCTACTGGGTCCCGAGAGCTACGCTACCACCGAGTTACCCCCACATATCACATACCTTATCTAGATCAATACCGGTGCGCACACGGTCCTAATGATGCCTATTAGGTAGCATGTTCCAACTAATAGCCATAATGAAAAAAAACAGTTCGCAATTGTACGTATACAATATATATAATATTAAAATAACAATTTACTTAATAAAGCGGTAAACAGTGAGTACAAACACACTGCTTGCTAATCCATGTGAAAACTCCTGGCAAGCAACCTAAACTTTGTTCGCCTCAAAAGCACGAACGATCAACGAGTCTAACAAATATAAATCATCACTAAAAATAGACCCTAACTCTAGAGAGTACTAGACACCACATAAAACTAGCACAAACAACACGTCTAAATAAAACACCTAGAGCGACAAAATACCAAATTGGTAATAATGCCCAATTAATACAAGTCCATTGAGTTCTAGCTTTAAAATCCATTTCATAAATATTATTTAAATAATAAAATTAATCAATTTCCAAACTGGTTAGCCGAGTTACCGATAACTACCAAGCTACCTCACATGTCGCGTGACCAAGTCTAACCCGACCCAAATATTTTATCAATTATATAAATCAGAGTTTATGATTACCAAAAATAATTTTGATAAAATAATTATAATTATATCCAATTATAAAGGTTTATAATTTTAGAAACCACATTGGTAAAATAATAATTAAAATTAAAATGGAACCCAATAGCTTTAACTTCAAGTAACCCAAGTTACTAACAATTTATTTAACTAAAATAAAATAAGAAAACGTTTAAAATTTAAAGCCATCAATTTGACACGCCGAGTCAACAATTTAAAAATATAATAATTATCCGAGTAATTATAAAGTAAATGATTAGAATATAATTATCACTTTCCGTAATAATCAAAATAGAATAAATTAAATAATAAATGAAACTAACATTATTTTTAAATTTAAAATGATGTTACAAAAATGCCAAAACATAAATCGAAACTAAATTTGAAAGTTATAATCAAATCACTCAATAGACAAAAGTTGATATATTAGAATTTAACCTAAGGAATCAAATTAACAAACCAATTATAATGAATCACCAAATTGGCCCTTTTTGCCAACAATCTCATTTTAAAAAGGAACAAGCCCGCCAACTCATCATCTTTCCCAAACAAAAACTTCAATATGCAGAAGACATGAAAACTAACTTTCAATAAACAAACTTTCATAATTCATAAATCATCCAACAACAAGATCATAAATATGATAACAATATTTGAACAAGAAACAAAGTCTCATTAAGTGCAGCCGATAATATTAAATCAAAACGACGGATTCGATCGAAATCGAGAACGAAGAACAACGAACAATAAAACAACTCATAATAACAATTCAATTAGGATTAAACCCTAGAAACCCATGAAGTAATAGCAAAAACGTAGTCATGGCAGCCAATGAAATAGACAGCAGCAGTAAGAAGAAATACGGCAATATCAAAATAAAACGACGATGAACCGTACGGCGTAGAACAAAGGAATTCAACGTACCAATTTGACGTTAAACACTCGAGGATTGAAGAGGACAGTATACACTGAAGTTGTGATGAAAAACAACTCAAACGGTTCTAAAACAGCGTAGAACAAGTTAGGAACGGGACGAGACGATATCGAACAAAATAACGAATGAAATGATTACTTACCGAATCTCAAACGAATGGAATACGTAATGAAGGGTTAATGTGTTCTGAGAACTTTTGGAGTCGGCTAGGGTATTATGTTTAGTTTAGGGTTTCCAAGAAAATAAAAGAAAAGCATCGTGATGTAACAGGTCTATTTATTGACCTGTTACTGCCCGCAGAATCAGGTGTGCGGTCGCACACTGCTTGATTCAAGAGTGTGCGTTCGCACACTCACAAACTACTCCAATGCGTCTTAAATTTTGATCTAGCAGTCAACTTTTTGTTGGCACAACATATCCAAAAGTGAGCCCGATCCAACGGTGCAATTAGGAGATATGGATGTTTTATAAAAACATGTCAGATTTATAAGGCACACAAACACAACTTCGATTATAATCCGGATACAAATCAAATCACTATCGAAAACTCACACGACACATGCGACACATACAAGAAACAACTCCTACCCCAATTAAAGTTTCACACTTGCTAAGTCCACCATTAATAATCCGACATTAAGTCGGAAACACAACAAAACCGTAATCATCCCCCAAAGAGTGGTTTGATTATAACTTTCAAATTTAGTTTGCACACTGCTTGATTTAAGAGTGTGCTTTCGCACACTCACAAACTACTCCAATGCGTCCTAAATTTTGATCCAAAGGTCTACTTTTTGTCGTGCACAACATATCAAAAAGTGAGCCCGATCCAACGGTGCAATTGGGAGATATGGATGTTTTATAAAACCATGTCAGATTTATAAGGCACACGAATAAAACTTCGATTATAATCCGAATACAAATCAAATCGCTATCGAAAACTCACAAGATACATGTGACACATACAAGAAACAATCCCAACCCCAATTAAAGTTTCACACTTGCTAAGTCCACCATTAATAATCCGACATTAAGTCGGAAACACAACAAAACCATGACGGAAAAATACAGGATATTACAGTAACATTTGGATTGGTTTCGTAACGTTTGTAAACGTTTGGCTTAAATCGCTAAAAAGGTGAAACGTTTAGATTTGATTCGTAACGTTTTAAACGTTTGGATTGGTTTCGTAACGTTTTGAATGTTTAGCTTAAGTCACTAAAAAGCTGAAATGTTTGGATTTTTTTCATAACGTTTGAAAATGTTTGGCTTAAATTGATAAAAAGGGGAAACCTTTGGATTTGTTTCAAAACGTTTGTAAGCGTTTGGCTTAAATCGCTAAAAAGGGGAAACGTTTGGATTTGTTGCGTAACGTTTTTGGTTTCGTAACATATGTAAACGTTTGGCTTAAATCGCTAAAAAGGTGAAACGTTTGGATTTGTTTCGTAGCATTTGTAGCCAAACGTTGACAAACGTTACGAAACAAATCCAAACGTTTCACATTTTTAGCCATTGAAGCCAAATGTTTAAAAAAGTTACGAAATAATTCCAAAGCGTTTCACCTTTTTAGCAATTTTAGCCAAACGTTTATAAACGTTACGAAACCAATCAAACATTTTCACCTTTTTAGCGATTCAAACCAAACATTTACAAACATTTGTAAACAAATCCAAACGTTTAACTTTTTTAACTATTTAAGCCAAACGTTTACAAACGTTAAGAAACAAATCCAAACGTTTCACATTTTTAGCGATTTATTCCAAACCTTTACAAAAGTTACGAAATAAATCCAAACGTTTCACCTTTTTAGTGAAACAAAAACAAACGTTTAAAATGTTACGAAACAAATCCAAACGTTTCACCTTTTAGCGATTTAAGACAAACGTTTACAAACATTACGAAACCAATCCAAATGTTTAAAACATTACGAAACAAATCCAAACGTTTCACATTTTTAGCGATATAAGCCTAACGTTTAAAACGTTGAGAAACCAATTCAAACGTTTAAAATGTTACGAAACAAACGTTTAAAGCGTTACGAAACAAATCCAAACAATACTAAACCAAACCAAACGTTTCACTTTTTTAGCGATTTAAGCAAAACATTTAAAACGTTATGAAACCAATCTAAACATTTTAAACGTTACGAAAGAAATCCAAACATTTCACCTTTTTGGAGATCTAAGACAAACGTTTACAAACGTTACGAAACCAAACCAACTGCTTATAACGTTACGAAATCAATCCAAATGTTACGAAACAAAACTGAACGTTTTACCTTTTTAGCAATTTAAGCCAAATGTTAACAAACGATACAAAATAAATCCAAACGTTTCACCTTTTAAGCGATTTAAGCCAAACGTTTAAAATGTTACGAAACCAATCCAAACGTTTCACTTTTTTAGTGATTTAAGCCAAACGTTTACAAATTTTACGAAACAAATCCAAAAGTTTCATCTTTTTAGCGATTTAAGCCAAACGTTTACAAACGTTACGAAAAAATCCAAACGTTTCACCTTTTTAGCAATTTAAGCCAAACTTTTATAAATGTTACGAAACAAAACCAAACGTTTCACATTTTAGCGATTTAAGCCAAATGTTTACTAACATTACGAAACAAATCCAAACGTTTCACCTTTTAGCGAATGAAGCCAAACGTTTAAAACGTTATGAAACAAATTCAAACGTTTTCGCTTTTTAGTGATTTAAGCCAAACATTTAAAACGTTAGAAAACTAATCCAAACGTTTAAAACGTTACGAAATAAATCAAAACGTTACGAAACAAAACCAAACGTTTCACCTTTTAAGCAATTTAAGCCAAATGTTTACAAACGTTACTAAACAAATCCAAATGTTTCACCTTTTTAGTAATTTAAGAAAAATATTTAATACGTTAAAAAACCAATCCAAACGTTTAAAATGTTATGAAACAAATCCAAACGTTTCACCTTTTTAGCAATTTAAGCCAAACGTTTACAAACGTTACGAAACAAATCCAAATGTTTCCCCTTTTTCGCGATTTAAGCCAAACATGTAATGTTTGGATTGGTTTCGTAACGTTTTGAATGTTAGGCCTAAATCGTTAATAAGGTGAAACGTTTGGATTTTTTTCGTAACGTTTTTAATCGCTAAAAATGTGAAACGTTTGGATTTGTTTCCTAACATTTGTAAACGTTTGTCTTAAATCACTAAAAAGGCGAAACGTTTTGATTTGTTTCCTAATGGTTGTAAACGTTTGGCTTCAATCGCTAAAAATGGAAAACGTTTGGATTTGTTTTGTAACTTTTGTTAACGTATGGCTTAAATTGCTAAAAAGGTGAAATGTTTGGTTTTATTTTGTAGCGTTTGTATACGTTTGGTTTCGGTCGTTAAAAAGGTGAAACGTTTTAAATGTTTGAATTTGTTTCGTAATTTTTTAAACGTTTGGATTGTTTTTGTAACGTTTGTAAACGTTTGGATTTATTTCGTAACATTTTAAACGTTTGGATTAATCGCTAAAAAGGTGAAACGTTTGGTTTTGTTTCGAAACATTTGTAAACATTTAGCTTAAATTGCTAAAAAGGTGAAACGTTTGGATTTTTTTCGTAACGTTTGTAAACTTTTGCCTTAAATCACTAAAGAGGTTAAACGTTTGGTTTTGATTTGTTACGTTTGTAAACGTTTGGCTTCAATCGCATAAAAGGTGAAACGTTTGGATTTGTTTCGTGACGTTTGTAAATGTTTGGCTTTAATTGCTAAAAAGGTGAAACGTTTGGTTTTGTTTCGTAATGTTTGTATACATTTTGATTGATTTCGTGATGTTTAACATGTTTGAATTTGTTTCGTAAAGTTTTAAATGTTTGGCTTAAATCGCTAAAAAGGTAAAACGTTTCATTTGTTTCATAAGGTTTGTAAATGTTTAGCTTAAATCTCTAAATAGGTGAAACTTTTGGATTTGTTTCGTAACGTTTGGCTTCAATCGCTAAAAAAGTGAATCGTTTGGATTTGTTTCGTAACGTTTGTAAACGTTTGGCTTAAATTGTCACGACCCAAATTATTGAGCCGAGACCGGCGCTAGGGAATGAGAGTGGTAGCTCCGAAACCCGTAGCAAGCCTAAACAACTTATAATTTTTCGCAATTAAAAACATATTATTATGTATAAAACGTTTTCAGAAATCTTCTTTAAGTAATATAATTCAAATATCAAAATATCGTATTCCTTTCTTGAAAACGTTTGCAGCACAATTCTTAGAAACCAGGGTCTTACCGAGCGATATCCGCATATCCAACACTGCCCTGCTTCTAGTCATAGTCACTACCAATTCCACATATGGTAATTGGTTGACGAAATCAAACGGTTAAAAACATAACTGTTAGAAACAACTTCTTATATCAGAATTCACATTTCAAATACCGTTTGAAAATAAACGTAAATCTCATATAGACACCTACGGACTACTGCATCTCTAAAGAACAACGTACTTTGTGTAAGTCAAACGACTTCCAACACAAAGGAGTTGGTCTATCTGATCCAACTCCAATAACTTGAAAACAACAATGGTGAGGGGTCAGTATTTGGGAAAATACTGAGTGAGTTGACATTTACTAACAGTATTAATATAGAAACATAACATCGCATCTCAAGAAAACAATAATATAAAACATATAAACATGTATTTGATCCGTAAGAAACTAATATCCTAGCATGCGACACATTTCTCGAATAATCATTATCATTCAACCCAATCGTGAATATCAATCGCGAGTCCAACTCGCTGGTGGCCCAGCCGCTAGATACGGGGACTCCGGACTACACCTTAGCCGAGTACTCACTCGTATCAAAAACCCAATCGTAAATATCAATTGCGAGTCCAACTCGCTGGTGGCCCAGTCACGTAAATTTCATAATCATCATCAGCTCCCAGCTGTGTCATGTCATTTCTCAAATGCAAACATACTAGACTGACTCAATACTGGTGATCACACAGCCTATTGACACCCAATAGGTAGCTAGTTTCTTCGGATCGCATACTAGTCTTTCATATAAAAACTTGATAAAACATAAAACATCTCAATCAATCATATGTAATGTGATGCGTATAAACAATATACGTATATATATGAAAATAACTTTTATACTAATAATACGCGAAAGTAAATTTGCCTCTCACAGTGACCGCTTTCCGAAATATAATAGTATAAAGATCCCATGAACTTCCATTCGTCGTTTGATCACATAGCTAATCCAGCTCGTCGGCCCGGTAGCTCGTTGATACTTCAGTTACTTAGTCAAGTTACCTGTACGTTTAATCCATAAACGTAGGCTTAGTATCAAAACCCTAAGTTATAAACTTAGGTTTACTCGATCTTATTCTAAATAAGTCTTTTAACTTTGATCGTGTTCTAACACTTAGGCGAGATACTTGTTATATCTCTTATTCATTGATTTCTAATCATAGGTTTCTTTTATCTCGAAACCCTAATCGAATACGTCATGTTCGATATCTAAATTTATCGTTTTCGGGGTCCGTATTTCCTTTTTTTGATGTCCGACACTCTTAACGTCAGAAAACGGGGTCATAGCGGGGTGAAAATACCGTATAGGTGCTTCACATAAACTATGCGCCCGCATAGTCTTGCTACGCGCCCGCGCATTATAGTTGCGCGCCCGCGCAAAGTCCTTACGGGCCTGCGTAAGACAGTTACGCGCCCGTGTAACTTTGTTACGCGCCCGCGTAACACTCGCCCTTGGCCATTCCGACGTGCTTCCGGAGTGAAAACGCTCCAAACGTGTTAATAACACTTAATCTAAGTTCAAAACACTATAATTCAATCTCAAAACCATTAAAACGATTAAATCGTTCTGTGGCCTAAAACTTTAACTCGATATAACTCCAAATATATCCATTTAAACGGTAAAACGACAAGCTTACCGTGATTTTCCATTGAAATACGATCAATTCGAGCTATAGAACGTCGGAAACGGACGAGAAACGGCGAAGCGGCGACAGATCGTATTGGATCGTCATTTTCCTTTCTTTCTTTCCCTAAGCTTCTGTAAGTTTCCAATTAACTCTTCCTCATCTGATTCCTTTTATTTTCATATATATAGTTTGGTTAATTCACTACTTTAATCCTTCATTTCTTTAACTTAAACCAATTCTCTTTTAAACTTTCTATTTTAACCAAACGGTTAATTATCCGCTTTAAACGTATTATTTATATCCAAATAAATAATACTAGTCCCAAAATTATTATTTTCCGTCACTTATCCTCTAATTGTTATTCTCGAGGCTTAATTGGCTAATTTTCACTTTAGTCCTTGAAACTTTTCAAAAGTTGCAATTTAGCCCAAAACACATCCGCGTCCAAATTTTAAAAGGTCTCCGATTGACCCGAAACTTTTACCACATATATTATAAAACATTTCGCGGACCTTGGCGAAATAATTTCCATTTTAATTTGTAGTGGCTAAATTACCACTTTAGTCCCTGTACCTTATTTCGAGCTTTTCTTGACATCTTTCCTTCTAATTCCAATTCTAACTTTAGAATTGAAATATAATATGAAGTTTCTCGAAAATTATTTCCTACACGTAGTCCAATTAAATGCTTAAATATTTTGGGGTATTAAATTCTTCCCCCCTTATAAAAATTCGTCCTCGAATTTTCATATACTTTTCTTACTTATTTTAATCCTCATCATAATTATATCGTATACTTTACGATACTTGTTGGCGCGTGGAGTCATTATTTCAGTTCTGTACTTCTTGTACATTACCGTCAGTCGTCATTAACGATCTTCCTGTAACTTCCTTCTCTTGTATCTTGGATATATAATTCTTTCATCTGTTCTTTATCATTAAAGATGATAGTTATGGTTTGAGTTTTTCTTATTCATCACCGGCTGATGTAGAAAACTCTCCAGTTCACACTATTCAGTCTTCTTCATTCAGCCGTTATTATGACTTGATCTTGATCTCAAACATCTTTCCTTATGATAATATTAGTCGTATGTAGATGTGCTTACGACTCGTTCTCGATTCTTTACCTTTGTTCATTACATCTAATCTTGTCATTTTTCGTGGTCGAGTAGTGTGAATACTCGATTAGCTCATACTCCTTTACTTACATAGTTTCTTTCTTATGGCCGTAATCACGGTCTGATCTTTATTTATCACCGTATTGGGATCTTCATCCCACTATCCGTTATTCTTTTATGTATTTCTGTCACTCTTCTTATCGTTGCTTATCCTGGTTATTCATGAGGTGAATCCTCATGACATATCCTTATAAGGTCTTTATTTTTTTTCCCCGTAGGACTCACTTAACCTTTTTCTTGCGTTTTCATATTCTGTATACTTCTATATTCGTTTGTATATCCTTTGATCTATTTCTTTTTTCTTAGACGTGACGCACTATTCTTGAAATTTATTGTCCCTTTTTACGTCACGTCGATCTGTTTCACCAATCTGGTTCTCAATCAGATAGGATCCTCATATTGGTCGCTGACTTCTTATTTTAATAAGATAGTGCGTGACCAATACTCAGGTAAGCTTTCTTTACTTATAATCCCTAAATGAGGATCTTCATCCTTTTCCAATCTTATACTTGCATCAGAATGTCCTCTGATGACATCGTTACTTGCTCCATATTTGATCTTTTTATTCATCATAATCTAACTCTTTCTTATCTATTCCTTCCTTCCAATTCTCAATCTTAATTGGCTCTTAGCTTCCAAATCATTTCCCTTTACTATCATGTAGCGTTAAGCTTACTTCTCATTACTATCCATGATCTTGTTACTTCACTTGTTATTCCTACTTTTGTTCATATTGCAGACGTACTTCTCCGTAACTTTCTTTGACTTCTTGTCCTTTGTTAATCAATAGGATTAATAGTCTAAATGCTATGATCCTATGGTATTCTTGTTGCATTCCTAATTCATGTTTTTATCGTGTTTCTTGATTATCTTCTATTACATTCTTTGTTTTCCTCCTCAGCGCCTTTTGTACATCGTGTACTACTTGCTTTTAATATCCACAACATCGATCATTAATAGAGAGTCGTGGCTTTCTTCGTCTGAATTTCTTGATGTAGTGTGTTCTCAATCGTATATATATATATCATCTTATCGTATTTATACTATCATCATGGCCGTTTGTAAAGCCGATCATATGCGGGTATTACCTCTATCGCATCTCGTATTCCTGATATTTCTTGTTTCGGCACTCCGAACGTCGATTACCAATTAAATAATGGGTCGCAATTCTTTTGCCTGAATTATCGACGTAGTGCATTCTCCATTACTTACATATCGTCCTATTGTACCCTTACTGACATCTTAACTGTCAGTGGATCCATTCATATGAATCTATCATCCTTATCCCTTTTTGTTTCTATGCATTGACGACTACATAGAATTCAATCCATCTGATCCTCTTGTCATCTTTCCACGTGACTTTCTCTTTTTCATTTCTTAATAACTCTTATCATATACGTCATATACCTTTGGCAATCCCTCGACCGTACGCAGGAAGTTAGTGGAATACTGTTCCACTGGTAGTATTCCTTGTGGAAAGGAGCGCCTTTTTCCTCCTAACCTGATTCAAGGTCATTTATGCCTGATCATTGGCTATCTCTGCATCCTTCCTCAGATTGCGATATTTCCGTACACTGAACTAGCAATGGTCACTCCGATACTCCTCGACATCAGACTCGTCTAATAATTCTTTTTCCCTGAAGTCCTCTTCCCTAGGATCTTCTTCTGGAAATACATCAAACAAGTTTGATCGTATCTACACATCTCAATCCTTTAAGGATCATAATCAATCTTCTATACTGATCACATCACTCTTTATTTGATCTAACTTGAAGTTTAAGGCTAACACTTCACAAACATCCATTACGTTTGTACCTTTCACAACTTACTATTCTGCTTCATAACCGAAATCTTAAGGTGGAAGTTTCAACTCTCAATCCACCGATTGCAGTTCTTGTTGTTTGTCTCTTGATCTAAGTACCTTGATCTTTCCCGATTATCCTTAACTGGAACTAATAGTTGAAAGAATTTCCCAAATCGGGTCACAAACTTAGTTCATGTTATTTGGTCTTTCACCGCTCTAATTGCATGTCGGAACTAATCATAGGTTGAACCTTTCATCGACATCTTCATCGACATTACTGTTTGTCCTTCATCCGCTCGATGTATACGAGCATCTTACTTTACTTCCCTAGTGGATCTAGCATATCGCTTGATCCGTCAAACTCCTTTAGTCTTAACTTAAGTATACAAACATCAAATTTCTATAGGTGTTCCTTTCTTCACGTTGATACTATCTTTATATCCATCGTCCTTGTTAGGTTCCCATTGACCTTCATCTCATTTCTGACCTTTGCAGGCCTAGGACTAGGTTGCATTCGCCTTTGTCACCTCGATCTTCCTTTTGCTCCTCATATACTTGTTGTGCAACAGCACGCGTTCGTGCAATTCTTCGTTCCTAGTATAGCGATTATATAAAGGAATACTGATAAATTCCTTAAAATATAATCCTTACTAATTATCACGTCTAATCGCTGTCCACGTATGTTGGACTCTAGGGACGTCTCCTTCCTTTAAACCTTCTATGATTACGTCTCTTATTGGAAGTCTTCTGAATGTTCTGACTCATCGTAGACTAGCCAATTATCTAAACATATACTCGCGTTGTATATGTTACACACATATTACTAGCGTAGCTATAAGCATCTATGTTGACCGGATTCAAGAAAATCAGTGTCCCCTAGATTTTCTTGATTACGTATCGCATCTTAAGTCTTGCGAGCATTCCACTCGCATAGACATAATCAAACATCATAAGTATCAAAACATATTATACATATTCTATACATTATTAATCAGATATAAATTATTATCCGAACACATATACTATTCTAATTGTGTACTAGTTTGTTCAATCAAGGCTAAGTTCAATAACTAGAGACACAACTCCTATGTTCTCACAATTATACTTATTCATTCGCCTCCTAGCCTTAATCACAGCTTGCTCGCGAGTACTTCACATCTGTCACAGAGTTTTGGTCTAGGTATACTCACATTAAAAACAGAACTCTTTGAAAACTCTTTCAAATAAAACGACTCATTTGAAAATTTCATTTAAATCTTAGCAAAATTGTGCACTAGGGTGATGATGTCTCTCATCCCCAAAGAGTTGCCACATCTCACCTCTTCGTCTGAACATAATGCATATGATGCATGTCCTATTAATGCATGTATTGATGTATGTAGTGATGCATTTCTATCAATGTCGTGGCAATTATGTATTTCTATATCGGGTCTAGCCACAATTATGCTTTCAGAATCATTAAACAAATAACTCTTAAAAGTTATAAACTTAGAGTTTTGTAAGTTCTCTAGACCTCTAAACTCTGCTTCTGGAAAGTTCCTCAACTTCTACAACTTTGCATTCCTTCTTCTCACTTTTTCTGAAATTTCAATCGATCGAATCCTATTACCTTTCTCACGTTATCTACCTAACATCGATAGTGAAGCCAACCGATGTTTTCTATATACCTGACATCGATAGCAAAGCCAACCGATGTATCTTATTCAACTTACACAAATCAATCTCATCATGCAAGCATATCTTATCGAAAACCAAAACACGCATATGTATCTCGCATAAGCGTGTCACGACAAAACAAACAGGTATTTCATAAACTAGTCAATTGCACATATCACAAGCAAACAACGTAACCGACTTGGATCAGACAAACTCAACTTTATAGCTGCAGTAGTTCCTAGGTCATTTAACCGACAAAACACATATTAGCAAAGGTAACTGGACCAACTGTTCTGATACCACAATTGTCACGACCCAAATTATTGAGCCGAGACCGGCGCTAGGGAATGGGAGTGGTAGCTCCGAAACCCGTAGCAAGCCTAAACAACTTATAATTTTTCGCAATTAAAAACATGTTATTATGTATAAAACGTTTTCAGAAATCTTCTCTAAGTAATATAATTGAAATATCAAAATATCGTATTCCTTTCTTGAAAACGTTTGCAGCACAATTCTTAGAAACCAGGGTCTTACCGAGCGATATCCCCATATCCAACACTGCCCTGCTTCTAGTCATAGTCACTACCAATTCCACATATGGTAATTGGTTGACGAAATCAAACGGTTAAAAACATAACTGTTAGAAACAACTTCTTATATCAGAATTCACATTTCAAATACCGTTTGAAAATAAACGTATATCTCATATAGACACCTGCGGACTACTGCATCTCTAAAGAACAACGTACTTTGTGTAAGTCAAACGACTTCCAACACAAAGGAGTTGGTCTATCTGATCCGACTCCAATAACCTGAAAACAACAATGTTGAGGGGTCAGTATTTGGGAAAATACTGAGTGAGTTGACATTTAATAACAGTATTAATATAGAAACATAACATCGCATCTCAAGAAAACAATAATATAAAACATATAAACATGTATTTGATCCGTACGAAACTAATATCCTAGCATGCGACACATTTCTCGAATAATCATTATCATTCAACCCAATCGTGAATATCAATCACGAGTCCAACTCGCTGGTAGCCCAGACACTAGATACGGGGACTCCGGACTACACCGTTGCCGAGTACTCACTCGTATCAAAAACCCAATCGTAAATATCAATTGCGAGTCCAACTCGCTGGTGGCCCAGTCACGTAAATTTCATAATCATCATCAGCTCCCAGCTGTGTCAAGTCATTTCTCAAATGCAAACATACTAGACTGACTCAATACTGGTGATCACACAGCCTATTGACACCCAATAGGTAGCTAGTTTCTTCGGATCGCATACTAGTCTTTCATATAAAAACTTGATAAAACATAAAACATCTCAATCAATCATATGTAATGCGATGCGTATAAACAATATACGTATATATATGAAAATAACTTTTATACTAATAATGCGCGAAAGTAAATTTGCCACTCACAGTGACCGCTTTCCGAAATATAATAGTATAAAGATCCCATGAACTTCCATTCGTCGTTTGATCACATAGCTAATCCAGCTCGTCGGCCCGGTAGCTCGTTGATACTTCAGTTACTTAGTCAAGTTACCTGTACGTTTAATCCATAAACGTAGGCTTAGTATCAAAACCCTAAGTTATAAACTTAGGTTTACTCGATCTTATTCTAAATAAGTCTTTTAACTTTGATCATGTTCTAAGACTTAGGCGAGATACTTGTTATATCTCTTACTCATTTATTTCTGATCATAGGTTTCTTTTATCTCGAAATCCTAATCGAATACGTCATGTTCGATATCTAAATTTATCGTTTTGGGGGTCCGTATTTCCTTTTTTTGATGTCCGACACTCTTAACGTCGGAAAACGGGGTCATAGCGGGGTGAAAATACCGTATAGGTGCTTCATATAAACTATGCGCCCGCATAGTCTTGCTATTCGCCCACGCATTATAGTTGCGCGCCCGCGCAAAGTCCTTACGCGCCCGCGTAAGATAGTTACGCGCCCGCGTAACATTCTTACGCGCCCGCGTAACATACTTACGCGCCCGCGTATCTATTTTACGCGCCCGCGTAACTTTGTTACGCGCCCGCGTAACACTCGCCCTCAACCATTCCGACGTGCTTCCGGCGTGAAAACGCTCCAAACGTGTTAATAACACTTAATCTAAGTTCAAAACACTATAATTCAATCTCAAAACCATTAAAACGATTAAATCGTTCCGTGGCCTAAACCTTTAACTCGATATAACTCCAAATATATCCATTTAAACGGTAAAACGACAAGCTTACCGTGATTTGCCATTGAAATACGATCAATTCGAGCTATAGAACGTCGGAAACGGACGAGAAACGGCGAAGCGGCGACGGATCGTATTGGATCGTCATTTTCCTTTATTTCTTTCCCTAAGCTTCTGTAAGTTTCCAATTAACTCTTCCTCATCTGATTCCTTTTATTTTCATATATATAGTTTGGTTAATTCACTATTTTAATCCTTCATTTCTTTAACTTAAACCAATTCTCTTTTAAACTTTCTATTTTAACCAAACGGTTAATTATCTGCTTTAAACGTATTATTTATATCCAAATAAATAATACTAGTCCCAAAATTATTATTTTCCGTCACTTATCCTCTAATTGTTATTCTCGAGGCTTAATTGGCTAATTTTCACTTTAGTCCTTGAACTTTTCAAAAGTTGCAATTTAGCCCAAAACACATCCGCGTCCAAATTTTAAAATGTCTCCGATTGACCCGAAACTTTTACCACATATATTATAAAACATTTCGCGGACCTTGGCGAAATAATTTCCATTTTAATTCGTAGTGGCTAAATTACCACTTTAGTCTCTTTACCTTATTTTGAGCTTTTCTTGACATTTTTCCTTCTAATTCCAATTCTAACTTTAGAATTGAAATATAATATTAAGTTTCTCGAAAATTATTTCCAATATCGCCACCATGGCGAAACAGGACAGGACACGTAGTCCAATTAAATGCTTAAATATTTTGGGGTATTACATAAATAGCTAAAAAGATGAAATGTTTGGATTTGTTTCGTAACGTTTTAAACTTTTGGATTGGTTTTGTAACGGTGAAACGTCTTGATTTGTTCCGTAACATTTTAAATGTTTGGATTGGTTTCGTAACATATTAAACGTTTGACTCAAATTGCTAAAAAGGTGAAACGTTTGGATTTGTTTCGTTATGCTTGTAAACGTTCGGCTTAAATCTCTAAAAAGGTGAAACGTTTGTATTTGTTTCGTAACATTAGTGAACGTTTGGCTTAAATCTCCAAAAAGGCGAAACGTTTAGTTTTGTTTCGTAACGTTTTAAACGTTTGGATTGGTTTTGTTACGTTTTAAATGTTTGGCTAAAATCGCTAAAGAGGTGAAATGTTTGGATTTGTTTCGTAACGTTTGTAGACGTTTGTCTTAAATTTCTAAAAAGGTGAAACATTTGATTTTTTTTTGTAACGTTTGTAAATGTTTGGAATTGTTTTGCAACGTTTTCAACGTCTGGATTTTTTTGTAAAGTCTTAAACGTTTGGCTTAAATTGCTAAAAAGGTGAAACTTTAGGATTTGTTTCGTAACGTTTGTTAACTTTGGCTTAAATTGCTAAAAAGGTGAAACGTTTGGATTTATTTCGTAACCAATCCAAACGTTTAAAACGTTACAAAACAAATCTAAATGTTTCACCTTTTTAGCGATTTAAGCCAAATGTTTACAAACGTTACGAAACCAATCAAAATGTTTAAAACGTTACAAAACCAATCCAAACGTTTCACCTTTTTAGCGATTTAGGCCAAACGTTTACAAAAGTAACGAAACAAATCCAAACGCTTCCCATTTTTAGCGATTTAAGCCAAACGTCTACAAACATTACGAAACCAATCCAAACGTTTCACATTTTTATCAATTTAAGCCAACGTTTACAAATGTTACGAAACAAAACAAAACGCTTCACCTTTTTAGCGTTAAAGCCAAATGTGTACAAACGTCACGAAAGAAATCCAAGTGTTTCACATTTTTGTAAACGTTTGGCTTCAATCGCTAAAAAGGTGAAACATTTGGATTTGTTTTTATAATACCCCGTATTCTTATAAGCCACGTGTAAGAATTTTATTAGTCGGGAATACGTAAATTAAATTTAAGCGTAAATTTAATTTATAAGTATTCCTAAAAATATATCGTAATAATAGAAATTTAAAATTTAAAACGTGTATTTAAATTTTAATAAAGGGATACGACGGGACTAATCGAATAAGAAATATGACTGGAGTCGTAAGATAAAAATATATTGATAATTAATAGGGTTAATTCCTAAAAAAATCATGAACTTTACACGAAGTTTCATTTTAATCATGACCTTTAAAAGTTGCCATTTAAAGGCACGAACTTTCATTTTGTTTCAAATCTATCATTTCAATGTATTTTTGTTGACTAAATTCTTCAATAAACCATTAATGAAAAACCCAAATTATAAATCGACATTAAATCTTATTATCTTTTAGTTAGAGTATATGGGATTAGGAATTTTTTGTTCGATAAAATACACCGGATTTTACTTTGGCGATAGATTTGAAACAAAATGAAAGTTCGTGCCTTTAAATGACAACTTTTAAAGGTCATGATTAAAATGAAACTTTGTTTAAAGTTCGTGATTTTTTTAGGAATTAATCCTAATTAAAATATCAATATACCACTCTAATTGGAGAGTTTAATATTTCGGAAAAAACCCCGAAATTAAAATGTCGAAACTCGGAAGTCTCGACGTGAAATTAACGAATATAAGTTAAGATATATATATATAAATATATATTAATAAAAAAAATAAGAATAAGAGAGAGGCGATGGTATGCGTGTTGAGGAAGAAGGAAAAATATTTTCTTTGGTCCTTGGATTCTTTAACTTAATTAGTTTTAGTTATAAATTAATTAAATATTATTTGTTAGTTCAAATTGAAATAAAATAATATATAAGTCCCGTGCGAATAATTTTGGTGTCATTATTCGCGAAATAATTTGACGAAGCTATCGTCAAAGTTTCATGAAATTTGGACGTAGAAAGTTTAATCAAGTAGGACTGATTTGGACCTAATAAATCTTCAGAGATTTATTAAGAATAAAATATAAGTCGGATAAGAATAAAAATTATATTTTTATTCTTGTTATATTTTATTAGAATTTTGGGTAAATTTTCACGAAATTCGTAAATCGTTTCCGTTTGGGCTACGGACGACTAATTAAGAAGTTGGTTTAAAGTGCATGATTGAGCTAGTATTAAACGGCACTTTAACCTAATCTGTATATATATATGTTAAGAGTGTTAAAAATGGTTACAGATTTCATTTGCTTCAAATATAGAAAGAGGGTTAAGCTGCTTTGCTTCAGAGGTGCGACGCGAGTTAGGTTTCGAATTCTTTTCGATCGTTTCTCGATTCTAACTCCGTTTCTTCAACGATTACTCGAGTAATCGAGGTATTAATCCCGTATTAAACGTTTATTTCAATATATTTTGATATATTTCGAATATATATTCGTTTATAAACGGTTACCGTATCGAACAATTGCAATATACGTTCAAATTGTGATTGGATTGTGTATATGTGAACTAGGACGTTAAAATAGTGTTTTTGCAGCGTTTTGAAATTCAATAGCACGTCGGAATGGCCCGGGGATCGATTTTCCCCGGGGCTGGCCTGATGTGCGCCCGCACAGCAAGCTGTGCGAACGCACAGCCAGTCACGTGCGGACGCACACTGACTTAGCGGGACGTGTGCGTGGGGACTTTTCCGGACTTTTTCGGCGTACTTTCGAGGGGTGATTCCGAGATGTTTCGCCTAGTAACTCGACGTGTATTCCGACCGAATCTAAATATTTTAAATAAATGTTTTTAAACCTAAAGTTAGGTGTTTTAAAATGAGATTTTTAAAAGTAAAGTTAAACGTTTAAAAAGGACTTTAAAAGAGTTAAAGTCGATGTTTAACCAGTTCAAAAGATTTAGAAAACGATGTTGCTAAATAATTAGTATACGACTATGAATTGTTTTGGCAATCAAGTCTATACTATTAAATGATTTTAATTAGGTATTTCTATACCTAAAATGACTTCTAGAGAGAAGTCTAAATGTTTTCTTGAGATGAAAACAATTTAAATAATTTTTAAAGAACGAGACCATAAGTGTTAAGTGTTATATGTTTGTATGATTTGTCTGGACCTAGGTTTCAAGACCTAGATGTTTATGCCAGAAATAGATATTGATGTATTGTCTTGTGTATTTTGTATGTTTGATCCGACTAGCTGTCCAGCAGTCAGACCAGGACTCCAGGGAGTCTGTCACACATACGGCAGGGCTAAGTAGTTACTTAGCAGTACTGTGAGTTTACGTGTTTACTTTTAAATATCAGTATTCAATTATTTTAAATCCATAAATCGCAGTAGTATAAACTAGCTAAGGGAGGTCTATTGGAACGAGCTACCTATTGGGCAGCAATAGGGTTGCGTGATCACCAACACCGATTTCTAGATGTACTTCGGTATAGAGGTATGCATGTCGTGTAAGTCATTGGGAAAGTAAATGCCCTGACTTCACGGGTAAACCCTGAGACAGCAGTAATACAGTTACGGTCGCGGAATAAACCGCGATGGCAGTTTTCTGATTACGGTCCAGGTACCAGAGATACAGAATTGGACGGCAGTGATTCAGTTCACGGTCTTTATTCTGTTGTCTATAAGCTTGTAAGATGTGTGTGTCTGTTAGGACATTTGTGAACTAGGGTTTCATATGGATCGACGTAATTGGTCATTTTTTATATATAATTGTTTTATATGCATAATGCAATTTCGGTATTTACCTGTAAACTATTTCTGACCCCGTTGTTGTTATCCCATTTTCAGGAAATGAGCATTGAGGTCAGTCGAGCTTCCACATCCCTTCTTCAGGAAAGCTCTTCTTTGGTAATGTACATAGGATTTTGTACTCTTAGTATGCTGCAATAGTATAAGTGTAATGTGCCAGCATCCGTGCCACTAGTCCTTTGTTTAGATACTCTGATAGGATCTAGTGCACTTGTGTATACCTTCTGGGTGGCTGTTTAGTGGCATTTGTATCTAGTTACCGAGGCGGCCTCGTGTGTTTTTGTGAGGGTAAAAAACAGTATGTTTTTATACGTCGGCTATGTGTAACCGGTCCGCCGTGTATTTTAATATGATTAATACCACCGTTGCGAGACGCAGAGGTGTCCGCTATATTTTATTAAACATATTAACAGTGGCGTGTGGCTGGGAACAGGGCTGCCTATGTGTTAAGGCAAGCGAAAGATAAGTCCCTGGTTTCTAGTGATCACCACGCCAGGTTTCCAGAAGGAAGCGAGGGTTGAGATAACAAGGTTATCCAACTAGTACTTCTCAAAACCAGATTTTGCTTATATGTGTATTTTCAGAAATCGTGTTTGCGTAAAACGAGAAAAAGGTTTTTAACGGTATTTTCTGAAAACGGATCGTACGCGAGGTCGATCTTTTAACAATATTTGCAAAAAATTTCTATAGGTTCTAGGCTTGCTACGGGTTTCGGAACAACCATTCCCATTCCCTAGCGCCGGTCGTGACTTGGATTAGGGTGGAATTCGGGTTGTGACAAACGTGGTATCAGAGCAACATTTTAAGTACTCGACCATCCGATGTACTGTTGCTGATACTATTAAGTAAGATGTGTTAATAATTGTAAGGATTCTTAGTAGACTATTGCAGCAACATAAGATTCTAGTCATGTCTTGATCATTTTTCAGTCGTTGAAAACACTCAGCTATAAGTAGTAATCCGTATACGTGTGTAGAGTATATTTGATGTTTGATCAGGAACATATGAGATGTTCTTGTGTTTGAAACACGATACTAACGAGGGAACATGTGAGATGTTCCTGTGTTCGAGACGCGCTATTAGAGTAGTACACAATGGTCAGATCAATTGACCAATATTTAAAGAAGTTGATTATGTTCGAATACAGAACAAGGCGAGGATTCTAGAAGAATCGTTTGTTCGAGAAATAGTTAGATTTCTCTGAACTATATGTGTAATTGTTGTGTGCTTTGTTCTATGTGTTCATGCTTTGTTACTTGTTATATGAAAAAAATGTTTTTGTGAGAGATTTGTGAGAAGCTTGGGTCCAAAATTCGAGGAACTGTTGGCAGAGCAATCTGACTCAGCGATGTATTTGGCTGGACGTGCCAGACAGATTAAGCAGCGATTGAGCTAGTCGCCTATGAGCTGCTGCCAAGTGGAACAACCCTTTCTCTTTACAACGAGGAGGGAAAGGAAAACTTGTGCGTAGATACGGACGAGGAAAAGGTCTGATGATTCGAGAGGCAATACTGCCTTGACAATCATAACCAAGTATCATTTAGTTATGTGTCATACGTTTAAGTTAAGTACATTTATGTGTTTTAGTTATTTTTAGAGAATATCCTTTAACAAGAACACACATACTAATGAACAATAACTGTTAATAAACAGCCTGATGATGAATAATAACATAGAAGATAAATGATAAATAAAGAGCAACAAATCCTAATGTGAGGATTAGGATAACCTTAAAATGGCACAGAGAAGTAGTTCGAAAGAAACTTGTTAAAGTTGTGTTTTACAGTTTGAACGTATAATTGTGCTCAGACGCATTAAAGGTGCATGTTGCGAAAATCACTATAGAAGAAGCATACCTGAATTTTATATAGTACATATATATACATAAACTGATTTTGATTAGGGCATGCATCATATATCAGTATATCAAAGGAAAATGAATTGAGATAGCAACTCTTTGGGGATGAGAGATGTCATCACCCTGAAGCACAATTATATGAAAAATGTTTTGAACCGTAAATTTGAGAATTCACAATTCGTTTGAAAAGAGGGATTTAAAAGGCCTGCACAGGCAAGACAAATAATAATTGTCTCAGACGAGATAAATTGTATTTGTCTGACAAATTGATTTGTATTTGTTAAGCGTCAGTGTACGCGAGACAAAACTGTATTTTCTCAAACGAAAACTCTATGATAGTGACAAGGTAAATGGGAAAAAGGGTTAAAAAAATAACGGTTTTTATTGTAAGAATAAATAATAACGACCTAAATTCTAATGTTTCATACCGAGACATTAGAGATTAATGAAAGTATGGGAAGAGTAGAGAAAGTGAGAATCCATATTCTTACTCAGAAATTAACTGTTAGAAGTCTAGTAGTGAACTTTTAAGGTAAATAAAAGTTCGAGAATAGACAATAGCGAATTGTCACGATTAAGATAAGAGAGTAGGGTCTAATTGAACACGACTCGGTTTGTTTGACTTTAAGTAGCTATATGTGAACGAAGTCATACGTACGTGTTTAATTAAACGGATTGGAGATTAGTCCTACAGACAGAGCAGATGTCAGTAATGAACATATCTCTTGAATCCATACGAGTGGTTAGATAAACCATAATTTATAAATCTGAGAGGAGTAAACCTCAGCACTTAAATTATAAATAACAATGAAATTTCTAAGAGAAAGATTATGAAAGGAAGTATGAGTATTCTCAGAACCAAGTAGATACACTACTAGTTCTGATATAAGCAAAGAGGATTAATGAATATGTTAACGATTGACGGAGTTGGTTAAGTCGTGTTAACAGATATTCATTAAGAAAATAATTATTAAATCATAAAATGAATAAATAATATACTCAAAACAGTATATCAAACCTTGAACCAACATTAGATGAAAATGTTATCAAGGTGTAACGAAGATAGAGATAGTGAATTAGACAAGTGAGTTTCAGATATTGTCTGGAAATTGTCAGGGTACAGTAAAACCCTAATAACTTATGATCGAACTGTTAGATCGATTTGATATTAGGATATGATGGTCCCATGACGGTTATCTAAGTTTTAACTGTTGCGATCGTCGAACAGAGAGTTACACGATGCTCGATGATGAAGATATAGTTGCAGAACTTGCGTGACTTTTTGGCAGTAAGCCAAAAGTGCAAGTGACAACGATAAGAAGTGTAAACTTTAATTAACTTGTAATTATCAACATAAGCTCCATATATGAATATAAATGAATTTGAAAACTGTGTTGAGACAGTAGTTTCAAAAGATGGAAATTCCAAGAACCGAGCCTTATGACTGTGAGGTCTAGGCTGGCTGGTAACGGAATATACATGTAGTGTACATGTATTATGAATGTCGGGCCAGAAATGTGTAAAGTATGGCCGACTAAAAGTGGAAAATATTTAATAAACATTTTGTTTTCGAAGTGAAACGTTTTGAAAACGGAGCTAAAGTTGATAGTCAGTTAATTAAACTTGATAGTAACAGCTATAGTACAGTTATAATAACTGTTAGCTGTGAACAAGGAGAATATGTATGTGGGAAAGAGAATATGGATTACAATGAACCTTGGAAATACCAAAAACTAGTGGCGGAAGTATAGTTTTGCGGCGACTGTGAACGAGTTGGGAAGATGCTTCACGGGAGACAGTTAGGTTATAACCTACACTTACACCCATACAACCACATCATTAGTGAGAGGAACCCAGTAACTCAATCTGTAATAGGAATTTATTATAGATTGATGAGGAAATAAAAGACATTCTATACAAGATATAGAATCATGAGAGAAGTATATGATGAGTAGTCTGTTTGTGGAACAAGAGTTCAAACAGAAGTAGAGGGTAAGGTTAGAGATTAAAAATACTTAACCAATATTATCCTAAAACGAGTAAAAGATATGAAAAATTTATAATAAGATTAAAAATCTTAATGATAAAAAGGTACAGTAAAATGTACAACCAATAATAAACAGCGAACTAGAAACTTAAAGGAATAAAAAGAAAGTGAATTCAAAGGTGATATCATAAGACTTAGTAACAAGTTGATATCCCAAAAATGAGTTTAAAGTTTGTACTGTCTGTAAAGAAGTACAACAAAAAGGAAAAGTAATAAGATGTATAAAGAATACAAGTATGGCTAGTAGCCAACTTCAAGGATGATTTCGGAAACCGAAAAGGGGTCGGATTAAGTTCGACTCTTCACGAAAGTTGTAGATTGAATGTCAAATTATATAAATATGAAATAATATTTGGAGAAAGACTGGTTTAAATGCTTGGTTCATTGGCTTCAATAACAGCCATGACGGCAGTTTTGCAGTCTTTTAAAATTAACTCAAAGAGCTAACTTTGAGGTCAATTTTCGATACCTTCGAGAAAGAATCTTAACTCGAAGTCTAAACGGAAGTTGTAGAACGTATTGCCAACTATAGGAATATTAAATTTATTTGGTAATCAGACGCTTCGGAATAAGCGATCAAGATAGCCAAAGTAGGCTCGAAAAGAGAAAACATAAGGGAATAACTCGAGGTTAATGGATACCTAGATTTCTGATAACAGAAGTCAAGGTTATAGGTTGAGAACCTATAAATTAAAGTACAATGAGATAAGATAGAAAGTGATTGAGATGTATGAGATGCAGTCAGAAGATAACTGCAAGATGTTAATAACTAGCATGCGTATACTAATTAAGGAAAGTATGCTGTCTATAGGGAAAAGTAAAGTAGAGATGGAAAAGTGAATAAAGAAAGGTAATAAGTTGACAATAGTGCACAGCTGTGAAATTGTGCTATAGACGACAACAATTGTGCCATAGACGACATTAACTGTGACATAGATGGCAGCAATTATGCCACAAATAACAGCAGCAATGTTTATGCTGTGGAAAGCATAGAACATGAAATAGAAAAAGTATTGTTGGCTGTATAAAAAAAAAAGAAGTGTATGTAAATTCGAGGACGAATTTATATAAGGGGGAGAGAATGTAATACCCCGTATTCTTATAAGCCACATGTAAGGATTTTATTATTCGGGAATACGTAAATTAAATTTAAGCGTAAATTTAATTTATAAGTATTCCTAAAAATATATCGTAATAATAGAAATTTAAAATTTAAAACGTGAATTTAAATTTTATTAAAGGGATACGACGGGACTAATCGAATAAGAAATACGACTGGAGTCGTAAGATAAAAATATATTGATAATTAATATATCAATATACCACTCTAATTGGAGAGTTTAATATTTCGGAAAAAAACTCCGAAATTAAAATGTCGAAACTCGGAAGTCTCAACGTGAAATTAACGAATATAAGTTAAGATATATATATATATATATATATATATATATATATATATATATATATAAAATAAGAATAAGAGAGAGGCGGTGGTATGCGTGGTGAGGAAGAAGGAAAAATATTTTCTTTGGTCCTTGGATTTTTTAACTTAATTAGTTTTAGTTATAAATTAATTAAATATTATTTGTTAGTCCAAATTGAAATAAAATAATATATCAGTCCCGTGCGAATAATTTTGGTGTCATTATTCGCGAAATAATTTGACGAAGCTATCGTCAAACTTTCATGAAATTTGGACGAAGAAAGTTTAATCAAGTAGGACTGATTTGGACCTAATAAATCTTCAGAGATTTATTAAGAATAAAATATAAGTCGGAATAGAATAAAAATTATTGTTATATTTTATTAGAATTTTGGGTAAATTTTCACGAAATTCGAAAATCGTTTCTGTTTGGGCTACAAACGACTAATTAAGAAGTTGGTTTAAAGTGCATGATTGAGCTAGCATTAAACGGCCCTTTAACCTAATCTATATATATAAGTTAAGAGTGTTAAAAGTGGTTACAGATTTCATTTGCTTCAAATATAGAAAGAGGGTTAAGCTGCTTTGCTTCAGAGGTGCGACGCGAGTTAGGTTTCGAATTCGTTTCGATCGTTTCTCGATTCTAACTCCGTTTCTTCAACGATTACTCGAGTAATCGAGGTATTAATCCCGTATTAAACGTTTATTTCAATATATTTTGATATATTTCGAATATATATTTGTTTATAAACGGTTACCGTATCGAACGATTGAAATATACGTTCAAATTGTGATTGGATTGTGTATATGTGAACTAGGACGTTAAAATAGTGTTTTTGCAGCGTTTTGAAATTCAATAGCAAGTCGGAATGGCCCGGGGATCGATTTTCCCCGGGGCTGGCCTGCTGTGCGCCCGCACAGCAAGCTGTGCAAACGCACAGTCAGTCACGTGCGGACGCACAGTGACTTAGCGGGACGTGTGCGTGGGGACTTTTCCGGACTTTTTCGGCATACTTTCGAGGGGCGATTCTGAAATGTTTTGCCTAGTAACTCGACGTGTTTTCCGACCGAATCTAAAACATTTTAAATAAATGTTTTTAAACCTAAAGTTAGGTGTTTTAAAATGAGATTTTTAAAAGCAAAGTTAAACGTTTAAAAAGGACTTTAAAAGAGTTAAAGTCGACGTTTAACCAGTTCAAAAAATTTAGAAAACGATGTTGCTAAATAATTAGTATACGACTATGAATTGTTTTGGAAATCAAGTCTATGCTATTAAATGATTTTAATTAAGTATTGCTATACCTAAAATTACTTCTAGAGAGAAGTCTAAATATTTTCTTGATATGAAAACAATTTAAATAATTTTTAAAGAACGAGACCATAAGTGTTAAGTGTTATATGTTTGTATGATTTGTCTGGACCTAGGTTTCAAAACCTAGATGTTTATACCAGAAATAGATATTGATGTATTGTCTTGTGTATTTTGTATGTTTGATCCGACTAGCTGTCCAGCAGTCAGACCAGGACTCCAGGGAGTCTGTCACACATACGGCAGGGCTAAGTAGTTACTTAGCAGTATTGTGAGTTTACATGTTTACTTTTGAATATCAGTATTCAATTATTTTAAATCCATAAATCGCAGTAGTATAAAATAGCCAAGAGAGGTCCATTGGAATGAGCTACCTATTGGGCAGCAATAGGGTTGCGTGATCACCAACACCGATTTCTATATGTACTTCGGTATAGAGGTATGCATGTCGTGTAAGTCATTGGGAAAGTAAATGCCCTGACTTCACGGGTAAATCCTGAGACGGCAGTAATACAGTTACGGTCGCGGAATAAACCGCGATGGCAGTTTTCTGATTACGGTCCAGGTATCAGAGATACAGAATTGGACGGCAGTGATTCAGTTCACGGTCTTTATTCTGTTGTCCATAAGCTTGTAAGATGTGTGTGTCTGTTAGGACATTTGTGAACTAGGGTTTCATATGGATCGGCGTAATTGGTCATATTTTGTATATAACGATTTTATATGCATAATGTGATTTTGATATTTATCTGTAAACTGTTTACTCACTCAGAAATATTTATATTTCTGACCCCGTTGTTGTTATCCCATTTTCAGGTAATGAGCTTTGAGTTCAGTCGAGCTTCCACATCCCTTCTTCAGGAAAGCTCTTCTTTGGTAATGTACATAGGATTTTGTACTCTTAGTATGCTGCAATAGTATAAGTGTAATGTGCCAGCAGCCGTTCCACTAGTCCTTTGCTTAGATACTCTGATAGGATCTAGTGCACTTGTGTATACCTTCTGGGTGGCTGTTTAGTGGCATATTATATCTAGTTACCGAGTCGGCCTCGTGTGTTTTTGTGAGGGTCAAAAACAGTATGTTTTTATACGCCAGCTATGTGTAACCGGTCCGTTATGTATTTTAATATGTTTAATACCACCGTTGCGAGACGAAGAGGTGTCCGCTATATTTTATTAAACATATTAACAGTGGCGTGTGGCTGGGAACAAGGCTACCTATGTGTTAAGGCAAGCGAAAGATAAGTCCCTGGTTTTCAATGATCACCACGCCAAGTTTCTAGAATAAAGCGAGGGTTGACATAACAAGGTTATCCAACTAGTATTTCTGAAAACCAGATTTTGCTTATATGTGTATTTTCAGAAATCGTGTTTGCGTAAAACGAGAAAAAGGTTTTAATGGTATTTTCTGAAAACGGATCGTACGCGAGGTGCGATCTTTTAACAATATTTGCGAAAAATTTCTATAGGTTCTAGGCTTGCTACGGGTTTCGGAACAACCATTCCCATTCCCTAGCGCCGGTCGTGACTTGGATTAGGGTGGAATTCGGGTCGTGACAGTTTTGTAACATTTGTAAACGTTTGGATTGGTTTTTTAATGTTTTAAACGTTTGGCATAAATTGCTAAAAAGGTGAAACGTTTGAATTTGTTTCGTAACGTTTGTAAACGTTTGGCTTAAATCGCTAAAAATTCTAAACGTTTGGAATTGTTTCGTAACATTTTTGGCTTTGTATTGTTTGTAAACGTTTGGCTTAAATCGCTAAAAATGTGAAACATTTGGATTGGTTTTGTCACTTTTTTAATGTTTGGATTAAATCGCTAAAAAGGTGAGACGTTTGGATTTGTTTTGTAACGTTTTAAACGTTTGGATTGGTTTCGTAACGTTTTTAACATTTGGCTTAATTCGCTAAAAAGGTTAAACGTTTGGTTTTGTTTCTTGACGTTTGTAAATGTTTGACTTAAATCGCTAAAAAGGTGAAACGTTTGGATTTGTTTCCTAACATTTTAAACGTTCGGATTGGTTTTGTAAAGTTTTAAACTTTTGCCTTAAATTGCGAAAAAAGGGAAACGTTTGGATTTGTTTCGTAACGTTTGTAAATGTTTGTCTTAAATCGCTAAAAAGGTGAAACGTTTGGATTTGTTCCGTGACATTTTAAACGTTTGGATTAGTTTCGTAACATTTTAGAGGTTTGGCTCAAATTGCTAAAAAGGTGAAACGTTTGGATTTCTTTCGTAAGGTTTGTAAACGTTTGGCTTAAATCGCTAAAAAGGTGAAACGTTTGGATTTGTTTCGTAATATTTATGAACGTTTGGCTTAAATTCCCTAAAAGGCGAAACGTTTAGTTTTGTTTCGTAACGTTTTAAACGTTTGGATTGGTTTTGTAACGTTTTAAATGTTTGGCTAAAATCGCTAAAAAGGTGAAATGTTTGGATTTGTGTCGTAATGTTTGTATTTGGCTTAAATTGATAAAAAAGGTGAAACATTTGATTTTATTTCGTAACATTTGTAAATGTTTGGAATTGTTTTGTAACGTTTTCAACGTCTGGATTTATTTGTAAAGTTTTAAAAGTTCTGATGGGATCCGATGCATTAGTGCTGATATGATCGCACCCGTCACACCGTGCACGATTATAGTATATATCTGCTGCCTTACAATTCATTCGACTAAAATAAAAACAATCTTTAAAAGTATGTTTTGGTCCCTGAACGTTTTCCGTATTTCCTGTTTAGTCCCTGCATTGTAATTCATCGGTGCTTGTCACTCGTTCTGTTTATGTCTCGGCGATGATAATAAAAATAAAAAAATGAAGGCACCGACCGCAAAAATTCAAAAGAGGGGTGCAACACGAGGACTTCCCAGGAGGTCACCCATCCTAGTACTGCTCTCGCCCAAGCATGTTTGACTTCAGAGTTCTGATGAGATCTAGTGCATTGCTGCTGGTAAGGTCGCTCCCGTCACACCTTGAATAATCATCGTATATATCTGTTGCCTTGCAACTCATTCGACCAAAATAAAAACTATTTTTAAAAGCACGTTTTGGTCCCTAAACTTTTTCCATATTTCCCGTTTAGTCCCTGTATTACAATTCATCAATGCTTGTCACTCGTTACTCATTATGTTTATGTCTCGGCGATGATATGTAAAACTAAAACACCATATGCGAATACTTGATACCTTTCAAAATCAAAACATTATTTGTTACTCGTTCTATTTATAGGCCCCAAAGTGAAAAAACACGACAGGCGCATTGTGAGGAGCGATAGCCCAACGCGCCTACCGTCGTACCTTTTCACAAGGCACAAAACACCCTGGGGCGTGCTGCGAGACAAGATGGCCTAACGCGCCCTCTGACGCGTTTCGATTCTGATTGAACGGTGAACTCTTTCTCGTGAACAACATATTCAAAAATGAGCCCGATCCAACGGTGCAATTGGGATGTTTTATCAAGATATGTCAGATTCAGAAGGCAAACGAACACATTATCGAATATAAACCTGATACAAATCAAATCGCCATCGAAGATCACACGACACATGCGACCCATACATGATACAACTCAAACCCCAAACATAGTATCACACTTGCTAAGTTCACCATTAACAATCCGAAACTAAGACGAAAACACAACAAGGCCATGACGGAAAAACACGGGATATTACACTATCCCCAACTTATATAAAGTTCGTCCTCGAATTCAACGTAACACAACCCACGTAAAACATATGATACAACTATATGTTGTCTGAACAAAAACACACGTAACAAACGTGAAAACACATAATATGACACCCAAAGTAATCAAGGAAAGCAATTATAACAATTCTGCATAATGAACTCTGTCTCCCAAGTAATTAACCCAAACTGTAACCATATGAATTCCGTGCTTAACGACCTACGCACTTGCATAATAAAAAAAACTCAACATGTTGTTCCTTGAACGATAACTAAAAATCACGTCTTTCATAAACCGAACAATCTTACAAGGTCATAAAAGTCTTAATGCTAACTTCCACTTAACATAAAACGATAACGCCCTTTCTAGGTTAAACCAAACGAAGGAATACAAACTCTCCCACATAAAGTTCGACTGAAATACTTAGGATAAACAAGAATGAACCTCGAATCTCGATATAAAGCTCGACTGAAATACTTAGGATAAATAAGAACAAACCTCGAATCTCTTTCAATGATAACTCTAATCAAAATTTCCACCTAGAGAAAGTCAACACAAGACAAAACACGCCGAAAATATATTGGGTATTACATTCTCCCAAACCTAAGAAAATTTCGACCTCGAATTTTAAATAGGCTTAATTACTTAAAAGTCACCCACTTTGTAACTTTTTTTTGATTTATACAATGACCTAGGAAAATTTTCAATTATACCCTATTTTCGATTTTTATATTTCATCTCTACCCTAATGAGTTGAATTGACCTATTTCCTATGGAAAAAGAGTTTAAATTAGTCCTTCATTTTTAACCTATATTCTGATAAAAGGTTAATGTTAATCATTTATGTATCTTGTTTTTAATATTTTCATCCTAAAATTATTTAAATTATCAAAACTTTTAATTTTAGGGTACAAATAAAACATAAAAATTGAAAATAGGGTACAATTGAAACTTTTCCTAGGTCATGGTATAAATGAAAAAAAGTTACAAGATGGGTGGTTTTTATGTAATTAGGCCTTTTAAATAAGAAACTGATTGGAAGTTTAAGCGGTCACAACACACATATTGCGCAAAATTCTGATTCTAACAACTTGGTGCTCCAATGACCACTCCATCAACACAATTGTGAACAATAAAAAATTATCCAACGAAGTTGGTTTCCAAAACTAGCTTGAATCTTAAAAATTTCGAAACCCATGTCATCAAAGTTCAAGAACAATCCTGAAGATCAAATTCTAGTTCTTACAAAAACCACACTATATAATACAATTAACTTTGCAAATTATAAAACACAAAAACTCACACCGTTATTCAAAAGAAAAAATGAACTTACCTCATGGTAACAAAATCTCTAGATTATAACAAACAATTTCAATTACAATGATTCCTTCAATCATCCCATTAGTATACAACTTACACTTATAACAACGAAACCCCAAAATTGATTAACACTTAAGTTTAAGATAATTCGAACATCCAAAATTATTCCACCAATAAATGTGACCTCAAATCTTAATAATAGATATTCTCTAACATTATGAAACAAAAACACTCTAACAATATAAAACCAACAACTACAATGCAACTGTCCTTAATTCATCACAACCATCACAGAGAATTTGTCTAGCTACCTTCCGGAAAAAATTTCAAAACCAATTGATATCCATCCTCTTTATAATTACATTTATCACATAGTGACTCGCGAGTTCGTTTCAAAATATTTTTTTCAAAACACTTTATTGATAAAATCCACTTTACATAATTGTGCGCCAGGGTGATGATACCTCTTATCCCCAAAGAGTTGCATCCAACTCTAATCATTTATATGCACGTGATGAATGTATTATTATGCATGCATTAATTATTAATTTTCTCTTTTATTTAGTGAACATAGTCAATGCTCAATGCAATTTTCTATTCGTGACATTCAAAATGCATGTTCATGATATGTCCGGGCACAATTACATGATAAAAACATTTCAAATACTTTCACAAATTTCATTTGAAAACAATTTCTCGATAAAACATTTGTTAGACGTTACACTCTGTGAGACGTGCACTCGATAGCCTCTAATTATCATTTCAAATTTCGTACTCTCAATCTACCAAATCATATGTTACTAATATAATAATTCAAACTCTATTGAACTCCAAAACAAGATGAAAATTAACTCAAGGAAAATAATACATCACATATGCTTATACAAAAACTTACCATCAATTCTTGCATCACATCGTCCAACTTGATGAAAAGCACTAGCATTATAAAGTCAACCACACAAGTTTTCAAGTTCTAGTTGAGCCTCACAGTTTTAAAATTTTCGTTTTCCGGAAAATCTCCTTTGTAAATCATTTGTTTAAAAATTTCCAAAGTATCTCAATCCAAAACAACCAGCGAGTTAGCCGAGTCATTACAACTACCCACCTCAACTCCAAAATTTGGGTGACCAATATCAAACCCAAAACAATCATTTATAAAACATACTCAAAAAATTTGTAAATCCGGAAATGCCTTTAAATAAAATCTCAATCTTTTCTTAAATATAGGAGCTCACCGTAATCCAAGCATCAAACAGCAATTCAAAAATTCAAGTGAAAAAACCCTTTGTCACAAACAACCATTCTGAGAAATGCATACTCTCGCGAAACATAATATACCAAAGCATATAACGAAAGACACCTCTAATGTACACAAATCAAAACATGGTAAGACCATAAAAGTTATAATAAATTATCAAAGCCATATTCCATCATTTGAATAATATTATTTTTAAAATTATCAAAGCCATATCACATTTTGTTTTAAAAAAGTATTAAAACCATACTTCTCTTCCGATTCTCGTGTCAAAATACAAATCAAATCAAAATAATTTTATCAATAAAACCATAAACCCAACTTGTGACCGAACAACGTGTAGCAAAAAAACATGCTTAAAGATGTAACATAAGAATCCCTTAAAAGCAAAACAAGGCCAACCCTAAAATATCCTCTTATGTGCCAACTTATATGGCAACAAACAATTACGGCCTAAACCAAACTGTACTCACCAAAAAGGTGAAAGCAATCCAATAAAAATCATCCAAGGCGTAAAAGCCAACAACTAATCACCCAAAGTAAACATCATATATGGTACAACAGCCAACAAAGTATCACCCGAAGTAAACACCATATAAGGAACAACATTCCACAAAACATCACCCAAAGTATATCTCATATATAGCACAATAGCCAACAAAGCATCACCCGAAGTAAACACCGTAAAAGGCACAACTGGCCATAAAACATCACCCAATGTATAAGCAATAAACACTCCAAAGTAAAGTATCAGTAACACATAAGACCGACACTCAACATTCCTATGGATGAAGGTAAAAAAATTTGAAAATTAAAGATGACGTTTCAAAAGACAAGACTTTAATCCTAATTTCACACTAGATCCTATTACACAACAACAACTTAACATGCATTAAAGCAATAAACACATAACATGCAAAATGACCATGGTTTGAAACCGGCGCCAGGGTATTGGTATGGTTGTACCAAAACCCGTAGCAACCCTTGCGGATAATCATACAACATATAAACTTGCAAGAAAACCACTTCTCAGGGGCAACCGAGACTCTAACCTAAGTCTAGCAGTTTATATCACTACTTAAATAATAACTTAAATATTTGAAACGCTAGGCTAAAACCAGAAACTAAACAATATGCCTTATATAAATGACCATATCCAATGTATATCATGCAATCAACAATATAAAATAGTCGGACCGCACCGACAAACCAAAGTATAAAGTAATCATAAATGACTAACTAGTTCTACTGCGGTCTAAGAGTATAAAACAATTGATTAGATTTATTAAAACAAAGGAACCTCTGAAGGAATCAAGAAATTGGAGATCGACCAACTCTCTCAAATCATAAGTCTGGAAAAATTAGGAAAACAACGGGGTCAGATATACTGATATGAGTTCATAATGCTATTTACATTTATTAAGTTTAAAACCCTTAAAACAAATCATTTTACTGATATACAGAAGATTTTGGAAATAACAGTATTAAATGATCCCGCCGTAAGTGTAACGTATCATACCGAACCCAGAGTAGACGGGAAAAAAATCCTCGTCTTATACCAGCGTAAGCAAGACATTGGTATGACGATCCAGAGTACTTACCAGTGCACACGGTCTCGATACAAGCCTATCGAGTAGCTCGTTTCAATCCAGATCCATAATCGCTTAAAGCAGTTCGAAAACAGTTTATATACTAAAATAATTGCGGTACTTAATGAAGCGGCAAATAACACTACAAACTCACAGCTTGCGAATCCACGTGATAACCTGGCAAGCAACCTAAACATGCTCTGACTCCGAAGCACGATCGGTCGATGGGTCTAGAAACAAAGTTTAAGTTAAAAACAATTCATCACCTAACTCTAAGAATACTAGACAACACATAGGACAAGTATCTCAATAACAAGCCAAAGTATATGCCACGGCATAACAATCAAACGTATACAATCCATAGCCAAGGTAATACCGGAGTCAAATAATAAGTTAAGCCTAATTAAGTTCTCTTTTGAAAACATAATCCGGAGTACTTATATAACTTAGTTTAAAACTTTAAAACCAAGTGAAAATCCCAGAGTAGTGAATTACAATTCAAGCTTAATCTCACATGTCGGGCGACTCAAGTCCAACCGACCCAAAGATATGCAAGAATAAAACCAAAGTATGATCTGAAAGCTTTAAATCAAAACATTTCTCAATTGAAAATACGGAACTCAACCTGGCTTAACAACAAAGATACATATTTTAAAAAAACCCAAACCTGGCCACAATTGGTCAAAACACCGAAAGTAGACACAAGCATGTCACAACTCTTAAATAGGTTCTAAATACGCATATGAGTTCACCAACTCAGATATAAAAAAAAAGAAGCCAATTCAACCATTTAAATGGAATAACATTGCCAACTCGTTCTGGGAAAGCCAGTTCACCCTGTCGCGACGCGACACCTTTCAAAATCCAATGAACGACTCGACAACTTCGCGACAACGTCATGCATTCCTTACTGTATCGAGGGGCTTCTTTCCTTCAATATGTCGAGACACGACACCCTTGTCGCGACGCAACAACGCTAATTTTATCTCAAACCACTTCAAAATTTCTCCGAAGCTTCACTATCCTTCACATATGCCCGTTTTTGCTCTATTACGCTCACAAAACAATCAATTCCATGCATACGCCTGCAACACTTGAACATAACAAATAAAAACCAAAACAAGTATGAATTTGACAATGAAACAAGATAATCGATACCTGAAAGCCCTCGGAAATGGGAGTATTTCTACTCCTATCAGAGAGCTGAGCTACACCGAGTTACCACCGACCACACTTAAACAATAATCAGAGTCCCGAGAGCTGAGCTACACCGAGTTACTCTACTGGGTCCCGAGAGCTAGGCTACCACCGAGTTACCCCAACCATCACATACCTCATCTAGATCAATACCGGTGCGCATGCAGTCTTTATGATGCCCATTAGGTAGCATGTTCCAACTAAGAGCCCTAATGGAAAAACAGTTTGCAATTGTACGTATACAATATATATAATAAAGTGGTAGATCATAAGTACAAACTCACTGCTTGCTAATCCACATGATAACCTGACAAGCAATCTAATCCTGGTTCGTCTCTAAAGCACGAACGGTCGACGAGTCGAAACAATATAAATGATTATTAAAATGGACCCTAACTTTAGAGAGTACTAAACACCATATAGGACTAGCACACTATCAAGTCAAGATAAACTCAGCCAAACAGAATGGAAAAATTATCACATAATGACCCGAGTCAAAATACGAACCACATCGAGTAACACACTGCTCAAATAATTAATAAGCCAACAATAAATTAAGTCTCTTGAGTTCCCATTATAAAATCTATTGCAGAAAATATTATTCAAATAATAATTAAATAAAAAAATAAATCAATTTCCAAATAGTGGGTTAGCCAAGTTACCAATAACTACCAAGCTACCTCACATGTCGGGTGACCCAAGTCTAACCCGACCCAAAATATTTTATCAAATAAATAAACCAGAGTCTATAATTCCCAAAAACAACTTTGATAAAATAATATGTTTATTCAAATTATAAACCATAGTTTATAATTAATAAAACAACTTTGATATAATAAAAAATTAAAACGGAACCTAATAGCTTTAAACATAAGTAACCCGAGTTACAACCAAATACTTAACCGGAATAAGTTAAGAAAGTGTTTTTAAAAACTAAATTTATTATTTAGCTAATAACAATTTAAAAATTATCAAACGATAATTACCTAAGTAATTATCCCAATAAAAGATTATAAAATACTTAGCCAATTTATAATACTCCAAAACAATATTATTTTCAAAGGATTAAACCGCCATAATTAAAATCAATTTGATACTTAAAAGTTCGGTTTCATTAATTGATAATAACCCAATCAAAAGTTTAGTGCACAAAAAACTTAAACAATCCAATTGAACATATTGCTAAACCCTAATTTCCATAACCCTATCATAATGAGATTTTAGTATGAGCAGAATATGAACAGTCACAACACATATTTTCGTGCTATCATAAAACCATAAAAAGAGAGTTGAACTTAACGACGAGATTATGGCCAACAAGCAATCAATTTCTGATCTCAAACAATTAAGGCCAGACTCACATAAACATTACCCAACTTATAAGAACAATCCAAAAGAACTATGCACAACAGTGGCCAAGTTTGGCAGCTCAAGCAACTCAACTTAGAAGACGCCGAATTCAACACGGCAAGAACAATAGAATCACAAGGAAAAAACCCAATATGTTATGACCAATTCTACCTCAATTATTAATCCTAGGAACGACATAGACATCCCTAAGAGGGAATAACCCATTGGCTGCAACAATAATTACCAAAACAGTAACATAAACTCAAAAGCGGTAAATCGTAACGGTGCTAGAACTCAAGACATTTACGTACCAAAGTCAATCCCAATGCATATGGATTAATGAGTATGAAGACTAGTGAAGTAACGAGGAAACCCAACTTAGATTAAAGCTTAAACAAACAAGATACGAATTAAAATTGATATTGACGATATTGAATGAAATATCAAAAACCAACCTGAGAACTTATCGGAATCGAAAGCGAATGGAAGAGTAGAATGATGTAATGTTTCAGAGCGTATTCAGAAGTGAAAAGTTGGCTAGGGTTTGTTTGAAAAAAAAATAAAGAAATAGGGTTTAAAACAGAAACGTAACAAGTCTATTTATAAACCTCTTAGATCGTCAACGTAAGGAACGATCGTGCAAGAATGTGAACGATCGTGCACTCATATGCAAGTGCAGGCTCGTGCACTTGAGGTGCACGATCGTGTACTATTATTCAACTACACGCTCGTGCACTTTGGTGCACGATCGTGTACCTGACAGCAAGCACAAGGTTCTTGCTTTAGATGCACGGTTAGGGCCCTGGGGAGGACTCCTTTGAGTCAGGCCCGCCAGACTTAACCCGGACCCACAAACGAACCAAAAACTTATCGGAAACTCAACAGAAAGACGACAAAAAACCACGGGATATTACACTTGGTGATTGATATAGATGTCTACTTAACTTTATATTTCCACAACTATTAATAATTTTAAATATTATAATTGCTTTCAAACTATTTATCACTACATATACTACTCTTAATTAGGCTACTATTTAGGCGTAAATATATTTTACTATAATAATTAGACTTCTATTCTTAACTAAAATAACTTTTCTAATAGTGTTAGACTTTTATTTAATTTTATATTGGCTACGCACGTGAGTGACATTTATATGATCCGTTATATATATATATATATATATATATATATATATATATATATATATATAAATAGATTGAATTAATAAATACCATCAAAATTAAATTGTTAATTATCATATGACCCGTTATAAATGTATATTATAGATAGATTGAATTATTAAATCTAATAAACTGCTATTTAAAAAAAATTAAGAATTATAGCACGTGAACGATATTTATATCACCAGTTATATATATTAAATGTTAATTAGATAAATATAAATATAATATATTGTTTTCAGCGACGGAGATAGGGTAGGGTCAGGGAGTGCTTGGGCCCTACCTCAAAAGAATCAAAATTTACTTTAAAAAATAATAAAAAAAATTATTTAGTTATATAAAATAGTCTTAAATGTACCAAAAATCGCAAACTTTCGCGTGTTTTTGGTATTTAACATAATCTTTTAATTTTTGCATATTTAACATGAACTTTCCAATTTTTTACAAATAAGACCATATGTGTTTTCTTTTAAAAAATAGTGTCATTTTACATCCAAAACGACACCGTTTTAATCTAAAACGGTATCGTTTTACATCCAAAATGGCGTTGGTGTCATTAATTGCAAATTTTTTGAAAGTTCATGTACGTTTTTTTCAAAATTAAAAGATTATATTAAATACCAAAAACACGCGGAAGTTAGTGATTCTTGGTGGATTTAAGCCTATAAAATATATAAACTATTTAGATAATTTAGTTAATTAAAAGCATATGAAATTGTATTGAATGTGTGTTGAGTATTTATATATAAGAGCATATGAAATTGTATTGAATGTGTGTATTTAAGATTTTATATAAAAGGCTTTAATTGTTGTAACGTTTTTTAATAAAAAACATGTTGATTATTGTAACGTTTTTTTAATTAATAGATGATGTTTTCGAGAAGGGAAAATGAGAAGTTTTAAAGTAATTGATGATGTTTATATTAGGAGGAAATGAAAACCTGCGAAAAAAATACTACTCTTTTTGTATGTTTAATAGATATTAATACATATGGCTTAAGCATATGAGCTCACATGTCAGGATTGTGTTGAAAGTGCTTTTGTAGCTCAGAATTATAGTATACATGGTTTAAGCATATGAGCCCACATGTCAACATTATGTTGAAAGTACATTTGGAGCAATTCAAGAATGAGAAGCGAAAAAAATTACTTAAAGCGATCAAAGAGCTACATGTCAATCATATTTAATAAAAGTAGCTTTAGGACTTGCACAACCAAATAGTTTTATACATGCATCATTTAAATCAGTTCTCTCATAAATCACAAATGGCTTTCCATCAACTGGGAGGCCTAATATATAATGAACATCCTCAAGTGTGAGGGTTAGAACATTATTTCTTATGGTGAAGCAAATGTCTTTATTGTCAAAAACGAAGGTTGAACAAACTTCAAACAGTAGCGTTGCGGAAGTATTAAAAAAAGAAACCTTCCCAAATTTAGAAACGCTCAAATGTTGTATTCTATCATGTACCCTTGTATCTGGGACCCAACGTTTCGGAAAAGAAAAATGGACACAAGATCTTGTCTGCATATACAAGAATAAAAAAAGATTTAGAGGATAAAAAAAACCATATAACAAATAATTTGCATTTAAAACAGAGACATAGAGGAGAAAGAAAGTAGGAAACATAGAACTTGAATTGGACTTGGAGTGTTGATTTCAGAGTTTAATTTTTTAACTAAATTTTGATAGTGAAGAGAGAATTAAGAACTTTTATTATTCAAGAACTGGTTTTGGGGCATGATATTGAAGAATTTAAGGTTCTATATACATACCATTGTAAGCCTCGTTGTTGTTATGAAGGTAAAAGAAAAACTATAAGAAAAGGGTACGAAAATAAAACAATGAGGAGTTATATATGTGATGTTTGTTTTTTGAAAAGATCAATTCACCCCGCAACTTGACACAAAAATCTAAAGAAACATCCGTAAAATTAAAACCCCTCAACTTTGGCACCCTAATTAATTAATTAAAATAACACTTTAAAACCTAATTAGACCTTCTTGGACCAGTCCGCCACCGGTCAATGTACATTCAATTCCTGCAATTTGTAACACACACAATCAACAATAATTGCATAGCTAGGACCAAGAAATGAACAAGACAAATTGACAGCAATGCTATGAACGAAGAGCTGTTGTGTTTGAAACGATGGCTGGGAATGTCACAACAATATTATGGAACCGGCGATGGACAAACTGCCGCTGCGGTTTCAAAACGTGGTTGCTGCAGCGTCGTTTTTTGCATGGAGACGTTCGTCCGGCATGGTTTGAGAGCGACGATGGATGGAGAAGAAGATGACAGATAGCGTTTAAGGTTAAAATCAGGTTAATCGATTTAAGGTTAAAATCAGGCTAAATGGATCTCTCAAAAAATATTGGTTAAATGTAGAATTAGGTCCCTCAAGTTTTGATTAAGAATTAATATGATTTTTAAATTTTTAAAATTATAGGGATATTATTTAAATTTTTAAACTGACTAAGTTTCACTTTCAGAAATATATCAAATATTAAATGCTTGAAAATGGTTTTTGACACAAAAGTGCATATTAGTTTCGAAAATGCTATTTATGTACCTATCAAAACATTTATTCCCGGTAATGACACCATTCTGCAAAATGCCTCCCTGTCTTGGCAGGGATGTAGATTACCTGCCTAGCCCCATTAAAAATTTAGGTCTTTCGTATGTCATGTTAACCTATCTATATGGTGACGGTTCACTAGAAAATTAAAGGATTGTGCATAATTAATAAGGGTTATACATAAATTTAAATATAAATATGCTGCATCTTTAGTGTAAAAATGATCTTTGTTGTATTAAATTTATCAGAAATTAATTATTATTATTATTATTATATAAAAATAAATAATTCAGGCATAAGAGTAGGAAAATACCCATCAAGTTTAGGGAAGAAATAGGATTAATTGTAAGAAATTAATGGCTCATATAATTATAATAAGATATTAATGATTAAATTTTATTGGTTAATGAAAGGTTATGAATTGAATAGTTATGGCTATTGGTAAAAGCTATGACATTATGAGTTGTAACCATTGGTGCTTTGATGAAAAACCACCATTAGTCTATAAATAAGAGTTGGTCCTCTCTCTACCCTTAATCACAAAATTATAGCAAAAACTAAATACTTAAAGATTAGAGCATCCATCATAACGATAAGGGCAAAAGGAAAGAAACCATACTCTATAAAGCATGGATCAAGGTATGTCTTCTTCCTTAAATATTAATGGTGTGAAAAACATGAAGTTCTAGATTATGGAAATTACAGTTTTCATGTGGTATCGGAGCAAGGTTTAAGAAATCATGTTTTTCCATATAATTATTGAAGTTATGAATACATCCAAAAATTAATCATTTATTATAGTTTATAAATTAAATTGAATAATTTTACAGGGCTTAATTTGAATTAAATTTGATATTTTGATGTTTAATTTTCGGACAAATTATTTTATGCCAAATATGGAACAAGTTGTTTATTATATATGATTTAGCATTATATTAAAATGTTATTTTGAATGAAGTGAAAATTTCTGCAAATTGTTTGTGGATTTTCATTACTGCGCTGTTTGGATTAAAATGGCATAGAAGTTGTGTCCCAACGTAAAAAGTACTGGTGAATACGGTTACATGTTCCTGCAATTTAATAATTTATTATATGATTAAAATGTTAGTTTAATTCTTGAATGGTTTGACTGTATGGATTGCATTGGTTCGTGCAATAATAAAGAGTCATGTTGTGATTTTGGTTTTAAAGGAAAAAGTGTTTTCTGTTTGCTTACCAGATTATATATAAAGTTTATTTCATTTTAATTAAATCCGAATTGATTTATAATTTAATTTAGGAAATTAAATTAAATATTTAATGAAAGTAAATATATTTATTAAAGACTTTTGAAATTTTTGTTAAGAAAAATTTGCTTGTCACCAAAGTGGCCAAAATTTTAAGGAAATAAATTTCAAATAATAGTTTATACTTTTCAATTACTCATAAATTTTATGTTTAAATGACATTAAAATTTTATATATTTATGAGATTGAAATTTATCATTATAAAATATTTAGGGATCAATCCAAAGGTTGATTATTGTTTTATAATTGATAAACATAATTGTGGTGATAAGTATGTCATACTAATCTTATTTTGCATATCTAAAGATAGTAAAATTGATTTTAGTTATGCATATGTAATTGCCTATCATTGTTTGCATAAGTATGTCTTAGTATCACCCAAAGGAGAACTTCGATATATTTATGTTTATTTATGAATTAATGGAATAAGCATCAATGTATAAGTATTTTATGTTATTTTGATTTGCAGTATATGTACCCGTTTCTCTTCATTCGCATGCTTCATCTGTTCCATTATTTAATGGTTTGAATTTCTATGATTGGTGCGAACAAATCCAGTTTCACTTAGATGTTCTGGATCTTGATTTGGAACTTGAAATTGAGAAACCTGCTACTATTACTGATGAAAGTAGCAATGAAGAAAAAGTTTTATATAAAACTTGGGAAAGATCGAACAGATTAAACTTAATGTTTATGCGAATGACTGTTGCAAACAACTTAAAGAGTACAATTCCTAAAACTGACAGTGCTAAAGAATTTAAAAGATTTATTGAGGAACGTTCTCAAACAGCTGATAAGTCACTTGCTGGCACACTGATGAATAATTTGACCAACATGAAATATGATGGTTCACGTGTCATGCATGAGCATGTTATTGAAATGACTAATTTAGCAGCAAAAATAAAGACCTTAGGAATGAATGTGGATGAGTATTTCTTAGTTCAGTTTGGGATCTTGCTGAGTTGTCTGAAGGATGTAAAAGAATTGGATGCAAATGGGTTTTCAAAACCAAACGCGATTCAAAAGGCAATATCGAAAGACACAAAGCCAGACTTGTCGCCAAAGGTTTTACTCAGAAAAGTGGCATTGATTACAAAGAGACCTTTTCACCAGTATCTAAAAAGGATTCTCTTAGAATCATTATGGCTTTAGTGGCTCATTATGATTTAGAGCTACATCAAATGGATGTCAAAACCGCCTTTCTTATTGGAAATTTGGAATAAGAAGTTTATATGGATCAACCCGAGGGTTTTTCTATTAAAGAAAAGGATCATATGGTGTGTAAACTAAAGAAAGCAATATACGGACTTAAACAAGCTTCCCGTCAATGGTATATTAAGTTTAATGATACCATTACTTCTTTTGGTTTTCAAGAAAACATCGTTGATCGATGTATATACATGAAAATTAGTGGGAGCAAGTTTATTTTCCTTATTTTGTATGTTGATGATATTTTACTTGCTGCTAATGATCTTGGTTTGCTACATGAAACCAAGAAATATCTCTCTAATAATTTTGAAATGAAGGATATGGGAGAAGCCACCTATGTGATAGGAATAGAAATATTCCGTGATAGATCACAAGGATTATTGGGCTTATCTCAAAAGGCCTATATCAATAAAATTTTAGAGAGATTTAAAATGGACAAATGCTCAGCTGGTATAGTTCCAATTTAGAAAGGGGATAAATTTAACCTTATGAAATGTCCTATGAATGAATTGGAACGGGAACAAATGAAGAACATTCCTTATGCATCTGTAGTTGGGAGTTTGATGTATGCTCAAACTTGCACCAGACCGGACATCAGTTTTGCTGTCGGAATTCTGGGGAGATATCAAAGTAATCCGGGATTAGATCATTGGAAAGCTGCAAAGAAAATTCTTAGATACTTGCAAGAAACAAAGGATCACATGCTCACTTATCGAAAATCTAAACACCTTGATGTGATTGGATATTGTGATTCTGATTTTGCTGGATGTGTTGATACAAGAAAATCAACATTTGGCTACTTATTCCTTTTAGCTGAAGGAGCAATTTCATGGAAAAGTGCGAAGCAGTCCGTCATTGCTGCATCCACTATGGAGGCCGAGTACGTAGCTTGTTTTGAGGCTACTGTTCATGGATTATGGTGGCGGAACTTTATTTCAGGACTTGGAATTGTCGACAGTATAGCCAGGCCGCTGAAAATTTATTGTGATAATTCTGCAGTAGTTTTCTTCTCTAAAAACGACAAGTATTCTAAAGATGCTAAGCATATGGAAATAAAATACTTTGCCGTTAAAGAAGAAGTTAAGAAACAAAGAGTGTCAATTGAACATATTAGCACACATCTTATGATTGCAGATCCTTTAACAAAAGGATTAGCGCCTAAAAAATTTAATGAACATGTTGTAAGAATGGGCATTATTGGACGTCATTACTAGTATTGTATTAGTGTTTATGTTAAGCTTATACAATTAATATTTTGAGCTCAATAATGTGTTTCTGATTTTCCTGTTTTCTATTTGGTATACATAATGATATAGAATAATATTGACAGAAATAGTCTTGAAATAAAGACACTAATGTTGGACCATTTATGTTATCCTTATTAAAGATCATGTTAAGTTGGTAATTGGTGTTGTGGTACATGGAAGGGACTATGTCGATAAAATGACATATGACCGCCATGACTCGCATTAATATTTCAACTTAATAATGATATTATGTAATAGTCAATGCAAGAGAGAATTTAATACTATTTTGTGCAGCTTATGTTCTTATTAAAATCATATGAGCCAAGTGGCTCCAGAGGAAGTTCCTATAGATCCTAAGGTTGTTGGCAAACCTATGAAGAGTAAAGAGAAGGCATTACAGGTAAATAATCCTTTCAGTTCTCTAGTGGGAGAAGTTAATGAGCTTGAGAAAATGATTGGTTTCAAAAGTAAATGGGGTGATGAGAAAATCAATTCTGGAAGGAAAGCTAGGCTTAATTCCAGAATGATAGATATAGATAGATGATTGGGTCTTGGAACATTAGAGGGATTAATAATCCCAATAAGCAGATTGAGATTGCTAACTTAATCTGTTATAATAAGCTGAAAGTCTTAGGTATTAATGAAACTCGAGTTAATGTGGGTAGTTTTGATAAAGTCTGGAGCAATTTGAGGAATAAAATCCCTGATTGGGAGGTTGAACATAACTATAGTTGTTCTAGTATGGGCAGAGTCTGGATAATTTTCAATAAGAATGAGGTTAAGTTGAGAGTTCTTTTGAAACATAATCAATTCATTCATTGCAATATTGATTATGAAGGTATATCTTTGTATTGTACCTTTGTTTATGGGTCTTATATTCCAGAGGATAGAAAAGATCTCTGGAGCAGTTTGGCTTCTATTAGTCAAAATATGACAGGAAATTGGATTATAATGGGGGACTTTAATGCTGTTATGAGTAACATGGATAGAATGGGTGGAAATGTGATTGACTTTCAAGCAGCAGATGACTTTATAAACTGGATGAATATGTCTAATGTTATGGAGCTAAAGAAGATGGGGAACAGATTTACCTGGTCTAATAATCAAAATGGCCAAGATAGAATTTACAGGAAGATTGATTGGTGTTTTGTCAATAACTCTTGGATTGAGGACTGGTCTGATTCTTATTACAAGGCCCTGTCTCCTGGTATTTCGGATCACAGTCCTTTAGTGGTTCATATCAAGAGCAGAATTGAGAAGAGGAAATCTGGGTTCAAGTTCTTTAATGTCTGGAGTGAGCACAGTATGTTTATGGAGATTGTTAAAAGGGTTTGGGTTACTGATATCCCTGGTTTTAAAATGTTTCAAGTTATGCAAAAGTTAAAGATGTTGAAAACTGAGTTTAAAGAGCTTAATAAGAGGGAATTCAGTGACATTTCCAAAAGGGTGGTTAATACTAGAGATATGTTAGCTAAGCTGAGTTGTGATCTGCAGAGTGACCCTTTCAACACTGAGCTTCAAGATGAAGAGAGAGCTGTTTCTATTCATTTGAACAAGTTGCTAAGTTGGGAAGAAAGCATCTTAAGACAGAAGTCTAGGATGGTTTGGATTGCTTTGGGTGACCAAAACACCAAATACTTCCACAGAAGTATCAAGCAAAGACAAATTAGAAAAAACATTGTTTCCCTCAAGCTGGCTGATGGTAGCTACATATCTGATCAAGATCTGATTAAAGAAGAGATTATCAGACATTATTCTACTTTTTTGGGGACTAACATTTCCAACAGGAAGCATACAGACCCTAAAATCTTCAACTTTGGTTATGTCCTCTCTGATGAAGATAGGATTATGCTGAGTGAGAATTTTTCAGATTGTGAGATCAAGTCTGCTCTTTTTGATATCAATGCTGACAAGGCACCTGGGCCAGATGGTTATTCTAGTGGTTTTTTCAAAAAAAGCTGGAGTGTAATTGGAGAGGATATTATCCAGGCCATTAGAGATTTCTTCAGAAATGGCAAAATGCTGAAGCAGGTAAACTCTACCTATATATCCCTTATTCCTAAAGTTCAAGTGCCTGAGTCTTTGAATGAGTATAGGCCCATTGCTTGTTGCAATGTTATCTACAAAACTATTTCTAAGGTCTTGGCTAAAAGACTTAGTAGAATTCTGGATAAAATAGTGAGTAGTAATCAATCTGCTTTTATCCCTGGTAGAAAGATTTCTGATAATGTGTTGTTGGCTCATGAGCTTATTAGAAATTACCACAGGAAAAACAGTAATTCTTGTGCCCTTAAGATTGATCTACAAAAGGCCTATGATACAGTTGAGTGGGACTTTATTGAAGAAATGCTCCTTGGCCTTAACTTCCCTAGTCAGTTTATTAATCTAGTTATGACTTGTATTAGAACTGCTAAGTTCTCTGTTCAAATTAATGGAGAATTAACTGGCTTCTTTGATGGTGGTAGGGGTCTAAGACAAGGAGATCCTATCTCTCCTCTATTATTTGTCTTAGGGATGGAGTATTTGTCTAGATATCTTAAGAAATCAACCATGGAGGGGTCTGGTTTTAAGTTTCATAAGAACTGCAAAAACATTAGTCTCTGTCATCTAATCTTTGCAGATGATCTATTCATGTTTAGTAATGGGGATATTAAGTCTGTTATGATCCTTAAAGATGCTTTGACTGATTTTTCTAAGATTTCTGGCCTGTATCCAAATCTGCAAAAGAGCTCTGTCTATTTTAGTAGTCCAAACAGTATGGAAAATGACAGGATCATCAGCTACTTAGGCTTCAGTGAAGGTATTTTGCCTGTCAAGTACCTAGGTCTCCCCTTGATCTCTTCCAAGCTAACTAAAGATCAGTGCAACTCCCTTGTCAGCAGAATTACTAAAAGAATTTCCTCTTGGTCAGCCAGAAGTCTTTCTTATGCTGGGAGGTTACAATTAGTTAAAGCTGTGCTTCTCAGCATGCATGTTTATTGGAGCTGTACTTTTTTACTTCCCAAAGCTGTGATCAAGGGTATAGAAGATGTCTGTAGAAGATTTTTGTGGCATGGAAATGACTCTGAGAAAAGAGGAAGCCCTGTTAAGTGGGATGATGTCTGTAAAGGGAAAAGTTTTGGTGGCCTGGGTATTAAAGCTATTCATCTGTGGAATGTTGCTGCAGTGACCAAGCATGTGTGGAACCTGGTTGCTTTCAAGCCCTCTCTGTGGGCAAACTGGGTTATAGCTAACAAGCTCAAATTGAATGGTTATTGGGGTATTGCCAAACCTATTGATTGTTCCTGGAGTTGGAGAGGAATGCTGAAAATTAGACCTATGATTAGATCTTTCTTTGAGTACAAGCTAGGGGATGGAGAGTCTTTCTTCTTCTGGCATGATCCCTGGCTAAATGGTGAATCCATTATAGAAAGATTTTCAGGTATAAATATCAGAGACTCTGAGATCCCTAAGTCTACTAAAGTCAAAAAGCTGTGGAGGAACAATGATTGGTGTCTGCCAGACCCCATTGATGATCAGACTTTACATGCTTGGAACTTTATAAAAGAGAATTTCAAAATTCTTCCTGGAATTGAGGACAAGGTTCTTTGGAAAGCCAACAGACATGGTAAGTTCTCTATTAGCAGTCTTTGGAAGGAGTTGTCTCCAGCTGTTGACAAAGTTGATTGGACCCAGATCATTTGGTTTAATGGCCATATCCCCAGATGCTCTTTCATTGCTTGGCTTGCAATGAAAAACAGGTTAATGACCAGAGACAAGCTAAAGAAGTGGAAAATGATTGATTCTGACTACTGCAGCTTTTGTAACCAGCATACAGAGAATGTTAACCATCTTTTCTTTGAGTGTAATTACTCTAAGGAAATTTGGAATAAGTCCCTTGCCCATTTTGGTATTAGAAGAACAGCTCTGCCTTGGAGAAGAGAAGTCAATTTCTTTATGAGAAGAGCTAAGGGTAGATCTCGAGAAGCAAAGAGCAGAAGACTCATGTTCACCTCTGCCATCTACTATATTTGGAGAGCCAGGAATGAGAAAGTTTTCAATAGCTCCTGCATTCCCATTGACAGTGTGGTGAAGAGTATTATTTTTGCTGTCAAAGCCAAAATGAACTGAGATAGTCCTGCTGTTTTTGGTTTGGTTTTTGTCTCTGTTGTTCTGATTGTTTCAGTTTTTTTGTTCCCTGGTTTGTTGCAGTCAGGGCTGCCTCTGGGATTTCCCAGCTAAGTTGTATCAGCTATGCTGAATTGTGTTATTGGTCTATAGCAATTCTGCTCTTTTGGTGATTTACCAAAAAAAAAGATATTAATGATTAAATTTTATTGGTTAATGAAAGGTTATGAATTGAATAGTTATGGCTATTGGTAAAAGTTATGACATTATGAGTTGTAACCATTGGTGCTTTGATGGAAAGCCACCATTAAAAATTTAGGTCTTTCGTATGTCATGTTAACCTATCTATATGGTGACGGTTCACTAGAAAATTAAAGGATTGTGCATAATTAATAAGGGTTATACATAAATTTAAATATAAATATGCTGCATCTTTAGTGTAAAAATGATCTTTGTTGTATTAAATTTATCAGAAATTAATTATTATTATTATTATTATTATATAAAAATAAATAATTCAGGCATAAGAGTAGGAAAATACCCATCAAGTTTAGGGAAGAAATAGGATTAATTGTAAGAAATTAATGGCTCATATAATTATAATAAGATATTAATGATTAAATTTTATTGGTTAATGAAAGGTTATGAATTGAATAGTTATGGCTATTGGTAAAAGCTATGACATTATGAGTTGTAACCATTGGTGCTTTGATGAAAAACCACCATTAGTCTATAAATAAGAGTTGGTCCTCTCTCTACCCTTAATCACAAAATTATAGCAAAAACTAAATATTTAAAGATTAGAGCATCCATCAAAACGATAAGGGTAAAGGGAGAGAAACCATACTCTATAAAGCATGGATAGGGGTATATCTTCTTCCTTAAATATTAATGGTGTGAAAAACATGAAGTTCTAGATTATGGGAATTACAGTTTTCATTAATTACATAAAAAATCACGACTTTTATATTACATATAATTTTATTTTAATCACGACCTTTAAAATTTGCTATATAAAACTATGACCTTTCATTTTTTCTTCAAATCTATCATTTTAGAGTACTTTTTTACTAAGATCTTCATTAAACTATTAGTTAAATACCCAAATTATAAATCGACACCAAATCTTTCGGCTAGAGTATGTAGGATTACTAATTTTTTTGTCAAAAAAGTTACATCTAATATTACTTTGGTGATAGATTTGAAACAAAATGAAAGGTCGAGCCATTAAATGCCAACTTTTAAAGGTTGTGATTAAAATGAGACTTCATGTAAAGGTCGTGAATTTTTATGGAATTAATCCAAGAAATTAATGATTATTTAAAAAGTTATGACTATTTTGATCAACATGTAAATTTACGAGATAAATCGATACTCCTTCCGTCCAAAATTGATAGGTACTCCCTCTAGTGTTTTTAGTTGTTCATTTAACCAAATGGATTTGTCGACATTTACATGTCCATGTAGAATTTCAAGATGACTTTATAAAGGATGGGGGATAATCTCTTGCTAAGAGCTTTTGAAAGCATCTTGTAAAACCCATTTATCAAACTGATAGGACGGTAATCATTAATATTTGACGATCCTACAACCTTTGGAACCAAAACTAAAAAAGAAAAGTTAATACCTCTAGGTAGAGTGCTAATACTGTGAAACTTACTGAAGAAATCAATAACGACATCCTTCATCATTGGCCACGTCTCTGGTAAAAATAAAAATTAAAACCGTCCAATCCTGGAGCCTTATTCACGCCACAAGAACCGATAGCATCAAGCATTTCAGACTCTTTAAAAGACTTTATCAAAGATTCACTCTGCACATCAGAGATCTTATCGAAGGTGAGATCAGAGATGTCAAAATCAATCCTTCCCTCATAGCTGAAAAGAGATTTATAAAAATCTCTAACATGGACCCTAATGTCGTTTGGCTCCGAGTAAGTAGTTCCATCCACCAGCAGAGATGAAATATGGTTGTTCCTATAATGGGAAGATGCCATGCTGTGGAAAAACTTTTTGTTCCTCTCGCCTTCAGAATTCCATTTAAGCCTTGCTTTTTATAACCAAAGAGACTCCACGTTCTTTTCTGCACGCCAAAGCTCAGCTTTGAGACTAGTGTATTCGGCCAGCTCCTCCTCTGTAATGGTTACCGAATCAGCCACAATGTCTTTAGTTAAAATCATCCCAGAGAGCTCCTGAATTTTCGTATTACGGTCACCAAAGATCTCTAGCATTTTAGTGGAAATAGAAAGGCCACGTATGTGTATAGGGAAGAGCACGCACTGAGAAGCATCAGGTGATCACCGTCACATCATATGGCTTTTTATGGACCTGGACCTTCTTCTTCTTCAGTCTTCAATTTACGTTATTGTATAGGCCCCACTTCTGCTTCTAAATCACTTGCTTCCTTTCCTATGTTGTTTCTGCTAGAACTAGGTGTAATCGAGGCTCTCAATATTATCAATAATACTAGGTCGATGTTCGCGCGTTGCGCGGATGAAACCGATTTTTTTAATTTAATTAATTTAGAGTATTAATTTTGTATTTAAATAACTGATTAGAAAAGTTTATATATGTTGTTTTTTGTTTAAATTTTTTATTATTGTATCTTCATATATATATATAGGCTAGAAGTTTGAAAACAAAAGATGACATTTTAAAAGACGAGATATGAATCCTAATTTCGTTGTAGTTCCTAAAACAAGATATCAACTTATCATGCCAAATTAATAAACACAAAACACTTAACATGCATAAGGCCTTGATTTGAAATCAAAGCTCTGATACCATTTATCACGACCCATTTTCATAGATCGCGACCGGCGCTAGGATATGGGTATGGTTGTACCAAAACCCGTAGCTAGTCTTGCGGATAACCAACAAACACATAAACCTGCAAGAAAATCAATGCTCGGGGGCAACCGAGACTTCAGCCTAGTTCTAACAGGTCATAATATTCAACATTTATATAATAAGTGCTCGGAAAACTCTGGATCTCCAACATGGAATAAATACTTTATTAACCCAAGTAAATATAAGAATTCTATAACAATATATAGATATCAAAAATTTAAGGGTTAATTCCTAAAAAAATCACGAACTTTACCCGAAGTTTCATTTTAATCATGACCTTTAAAATTTGTTATTTAAAGGCATGAACTTTTATTTTATTTCAAATCTATCAACAAAGTAAAATTTGGTGTATTTTATCTGACTAAAAATTCCTAATCCTAGATACTCTAATTGAAAGATAATAAGATTTGACGTTGATTAATAAATTGAGTCTTTCATTAATGATTTAGTGAAGAATTTAGTCAATAAAAGTACACTGAAATGATGAATTTGAAACAATATGAAAGTTCGTGCCTTTAAATGGCAACTTTTAAAGGTCATGATTAAAATAAAACTTCGTGTAAAGTTCGTGATTTTTTTAGGAATTAACCCAAAATTTAAACTTGATAACAACTAACAGACAAGTAAGACTTATAATTACTACTGCGGTTTAAGAGTAAAATCAGTTCAATAACTTTAAGAACAAAATGTCAACGCGCCCCCTAAACTTGTGTCACGGGGTCATCTAACCCAATTTATACTTTTGTTGCAGTAATCATCAAACTTAAAGCAACCTTAAATCCATACATGATTTATATTAACATAGCAACATTATTCATGAATAAACAATACACTAATCAAAACCTAAGAGAAACAGCAGCAACTGTAATAAGAAATCCAAAGCAAAAAAAGAACAACGTTAGATATTACAACAAGGCAACGATAAACCGTACGGCGTAGAACGAAAGAACCGAATGTACCGTTAATGATTACAACATGTAGGGATCGGAGAGATCGATGAATAATGAAGAACCGTCAAAGAAATTTTCAGTTTATAGCTAGAACAACGAGATACGAATTAAGAACCGTATTTGACGATATTGAAATCAAATAAACCAAAACGTAATACTCATCCAGACTCTAACTGTGATTGATTGATTTTATTAGATGTAGTTTAATATTCTATATTGTAATGGGCCAGACCCGATGTAAAATGGACTCAAAAGTCTCACCTAATAAAATATAGTAACGGTTGTATAGGCTTTTAAAGTCTCACCTAATAAAATCAATCAATCACAATTATACATCGAGTTTTAAGCTTTTGCATATAAAATATCCAGACCAGTCAGACTTATGTTATTTGCTAGAAATCTCTAAAGTTAGATGTATGCTTAGGAGTACCTGCTACTTGCCTCAAATGCAGTCCAGATCGAGTCATATGCGCGTCAAACGTGTTTATTGCACATGCTTATTTACAGCTTTCATATCCTATGAACTGCATATACTGTTGAGATAAGAATTTAAAACGAATATGTCCAGTAAATAAAGTCGGTAACCGATAAGCAAGCACAAGAGTCTCAGGGAGGTCCATGAATCCTAGTCTTTGGTCCGATACACGATAGTCTTACCAGAGGCGAGTAAGGCTATTTAGTCGATTAAAAGACGTTTTCTAGTTTAACTAGGTGGTGACTCCATCTTTCAAACCATTTCCTGATCGAGAAGTCAGTCATAAGCCTTGGGAGAGCGGCCCCCGAACCCCGCTTCGCTCACATACTGATACTATAAGGTAAGTGTATCCTCCGAGATATAAGGATTATGCGGCTGTTCAAGCGAGTAGATCGATTAAGAGTACTATTGGAAGATCGTGAATTAGGAATAAAGTAGTGTGATGCGAGATGCATAATGATGTCGAGTGAGATGCAGAAAAGAGCTACGAAGATCTACCTTATTGCAAGAAGCGAAGTCGTAACAAGTTATTATGTTGATGGTTAGAGATAACGTTATTAGGGTGTGGTTTCTCTCATAGTAAAAAAGAAATGGTGCAGAATGAGGAAGCAAATATATTGATTATGGAAGGGAAGTTATGTTTGATTCCAGAAAGTATAAGTGGAAGAGCGGATAAGTGAAAGTAAGGAGTACTACGGAAAAAAGTGCAAAGATATTGGAAAACAAAGGGAGAGTAAGTGGATATGAGGGTAAAGGAAGTTAAGAGAAGATGTGAAGGGATGTTGACGTCAGAATCATATAAAGTAATGAACAAGAAATTAAGGTTGATTACACGAGGACTACAGCAATATGGAAAAGAATTTAATGGAAACCGTTGTCAAGAGACGATTTAATGTGAATATGAAAGAGTTTCCTCTAATAAGTTAAGTCATGAGTTTGAAAGTGATGTACTTTAGGTTGAGACATCGATTGTATGATGTAATTGTTGAGATTTTCACATAATTATGTGTGAATTGAGTCTCAATCTAAGAAAATGATGTAAATCAATTCTTAGCAAGGAATACACTACAAGTTTATTTTGAAAAGGATTTTGTTATAACAAACGTGCTGAGGTCAGTTTTTGGACAGTCTCACGCGTGATGCAAAAACGTTGGATAAATTCTGAACTCATAAATGTTATCGTTTCTTGAGAAAGAATTCTAGAATAAGAAGGTAAGTTGCGTGTAATGGAATTAATATACTATTAAAATTAGGAAATTGCAAGTGATAAGCGGGAATGAAAGAAAAGATTATTATTTAAGGACGATAGAGTGACGTTGTGTAAGATAAGATATTAGGTTGTGAAATGATGAATGGAAATCGTTACCGAGGAATGGATTTGATATGAGATAAAGTAAAGGTATAAAGTGCAGGAATATGAACATTGAAAGTACAATAAGAGATTAAATAATGTAGAACGATGAAAGATTGATATTAAGTTAAGATTGACATACACTATCGTGTTGGAGAAATTTGGTATAAAGAGAAAAAGAGATTATCGGTAATTCGATGGTGCTAAAGATGAGTAACACGAGCAAAGACAATTGCTAATAATGGAATAGTAATGAAGTAAGATATTGGAGTAAAGATGGTTGCGATTGTTAGGAGAATAATAAGGAACAAAGAATGGGTAAGTCGTGATTAACAAGGACATATCGTTTTTTGGTTATGGACATACCCAACGACTGAAATGTGTGAATTCAGTTAGAAAATGATTCACAAATGTAAGTATCATACGAGATGGATAAGTGATAAATTGTGGAATACATCAGGCCATTTAAGACTTTGGAACAAATGAGAAATTTAGCATACAAGATAAGCTTCCCATCATTGCGTGTTATACGACCACAAAATGCAAAAAGTTATCATACAAAAAGAAAATAGTCCAAACTCAACGTCATACTCATAGTTTTGAGTTATAATTCGAGGACGAATTATTTTAAAGGGAAAGGAATGTAACATCCCTCACTATTATGACATAAGAATCTGACATGTGACACACGTATCGTTGAAAGTCTAATAAAATACATGTCGTATTTGATATAAAACTAAGTTATATATGTGAAGAGAATAAATAAATTGTGATTTAAGGATAAGATAAAATTATATTTAGAGTTATAATCGGGTATGAGGAGATAAATATTCATATCGGGTAAAATACGCTTGCGGTATAGTATTTGATAAAAAAGCGATTAAATTAAAATAAATTAATATATTAATATGCATCTCTAATTGAAGAGTAGAAAATTTTGGAAAACTCCCTGGAATTAAAACATCAAAATATGGAAGTTTGGACATAAAAAATTAAGAATAAAGAAAATAGTGATTAAGGGACACGTGGAGTGCATACAAGAAGACAAGTGTCACGCATGCAAGATGACAAGTGTCACGCATGCAAGATAACAAGTGTCACACATGCACGGTGATACATGGCGCACATGTACGGTGACACATGGCGCACTGCATGGTGACATGTGGCAAGAGACATTGCCTAAAATAGGATTAAAAAATGTTTAAAACTCATTTTGTTGTTTCATCGATATCTCTCAATCCAGACATTGGAAATCGACGTGTTTTATGTCAAATCGAATCTATCTACGTGATCTTCGACTATACAATTTTTATTTTTTGAAATTAAGCTGAAATATATATCAGAATATCGATGCAAAGTGCTGTCAAAAACGACATGTTCGGTTCGTCTTACGAAAACTTGATCTCTCAAATCCTTTGGTCAAAGTTTCTGATTTTTAAAGAGCGGTATCTTAAAGATTTATTGCATGTCGAGGCATCGAGATTCAAACCTTTGTGAGTTCGTATTGCCATAAGAAGGCGCACGATCTGTGAGTTGTACTTTGTTCTTAAATATTAATGTTATTAATTAATTTTATATATATGAAATGTTTGGAGAAGATATATTATTTATGTTATGAAGAGCCGATATAGTTCCGACGAAATGAGCTTACAATTGATAATGTTATACTTAATATATATGTTTGTTTGCGACTGCAAGTGTGTGTTGATTTGAGATTTGTGAATCATGATTGTAATATTAATGTGTGTGATGTTTGGTTGTGAGAATCATGTCATGCTTGTATTTGGATATTCAATGAGAATTGATAATAGTCGTTGGTTTCCTAAAATGGCGATTCGGGCTAACGACATGAGAATGAGTTATTGGTTGCCTAATGGCGATTCGGGCCAGTAACGTAATGTTGGTTGCCTATATGGCGATTTGAGCCAACATTGTGATAATTCAGTTATTGGTTTCCTAAATGGCGACTCGGGCCAATAACAGTATGTTGGTTGCCTAAAAGGCGATTTGGGCCAACATGTGAATTACATGTAAAATAAAATATTCATATGTAAATTTGATTTTGATTGGAATTGATGTGATTACGTGTAATATCCCGGGAATTTTTAAAATTTTTTATTATTAAGTTGTGGAAATAATTTGAGTCGTTCTCGGTATCGTAGATCGTTTGGTTTGCGTGTAGGGTTTAATTGGGTTGATTTTAGCCCTATATAAGTTTGGTTGGCCCACGGGGGTTTGGCCCATGGGCCAAACCAAAATTCTTTGGCCCAAAGACAGGTCTCGAACGAGACCTGTGCCATTTGAGGCCAGTCTCGTTCGAGAATTCCATTCTCGAACGAGACCATAGCTGGATTCAGCTATTCTCGTTCGAGAATGGCAATTCTCGAACGAGAATTGCCCAAATTCTGCTGGTCTCGTTCGAGACCAGCCCTAGCCTTGCGAGGGGGAAGTTTGGTACTTATTTTTAACCTATTCCGACCTACTTAAATACCTAAAACTCAACCCTAATCTATTCTCCACACTACAAGCAAATCCTAGCCACCTTAAACATCCATTTTTACTGAGAAACGTTGCTGCAATCATCCCTCAAAGTGGCTGTCCCGGTAAGCTATGATATTCTTTTGATTTCAGATTTTGTTTATGAACCACATTCATATAATTGATTCGTTTGTATTCGTTTTTAGATCAAAATTGTTTCTGTTTGATCCCGGAGATTCTACTCGATTCCCTATCTCATTTACGCTAAACGGTACGTAATCGACCTCGTTTCAATCGCCGTACGGTTTACCGTTTTAAGCTTTGTAAAATCTGTTTGGTTGAAATGATGGCCGCCAATTATATTTCTTCTTGTGGGCAATGATTTTTGATGTTATATGATCATGAATCTCTAGGATTTGGTTAATCATTAATAGCTTAAAACTCTCGGTTAAAATTTCATCTCATTGTTCGACTAACATTCGTTGTTCTTAGGTTGATTTTCGGTGTTAATGTTTGATGTTGTTTTGATGGTGTTGTTATTAGTTTTGGATTGGTTATGGAGATTAGTTTGATTGTTCTTAATAAGGGTTATTGTATTAGCTTTATAGTTGGATGAATCAAGGTTTGGAAATCATATGCAGTAGCTAAATATGGTGAGTTATGGAGTTGTATGTGATGGGCGGGAGTTTTGTAGGATTTAAAGGAAAGGGATGGTTAATAAACCATTCTAATCACTATCTTATTTGGTTTGAAATCATTAAGTCTTTTGTCACGACCCATTTTCATGAATCGCGACCGGCGCTAGGGTATGGGTAATGTAGTACCAAAATCCGTAGCTAGCCTTTCATTTAACATAATAACACATAAACCTGCAGAAAACCAATACTCGGGGGCAACCGAGACTTCAGCCTAAAACTAGCAGTTATAATATTCCACAATTAAAATAACATGCTTGTTCAATTCCGAGTCTAAAATAGATTTATCATAATCCAATGTAAATAATATAACATGCCAAAGCAGTATAAACAGTCGAACCAATCCGACAAAGCTATAATAAATAATAAAGACATCTAGTCAACTACTGCGCTCTAAGAATAACAAGGTTTGAATGTTTAAATAAAATAAACAGAACCTCCGGGGAAACAAAGAAACGGAGATCAGCTAACTTGCTCAAATCATAAGCCTGTAAAAATTGGGAAAACAACGGGGTCAGATGATACTGAGATGAGTTTATACCACTATTTACATTTATCAAGTGAAAACCTTTAAAACCGTTAAAAACATTTATAACGATATTACGATTAATAGTTGGAACCCTAATCCACAATGCTAAATAAATAATATAATCCAAAAGGCCTTGTCCCGAGAGCTGAGCTCAATACCAAGTTACCACCGACCATACTTATACCAGAGTCCCGAGAGCTGAGCTACACCGAGTTACTCTACCTGGTCCCGAGAGCTATGCTCACACCGAGTTACCACATTTCCATATATACCTTACCCAGATCAGTACCGGTGCGCACGCAGTCCTAATGATGCCCATTGGGTAGCATGTTCCAACTAGTAGCCTTAATATAAAAACAGTTCGAAAATATACGTACAGTATATATTTAATATTAAAATAATAATTTACTTAATAAAGCGGTAAATAGTAAGTACAAACTCACTGCTTGCTAGTCCACGTGAATACCGGCAAGCAACTAATCCTGGTTCGCCTCTGGAGCACGAACAATAGACGGGTCTAGACAAATAAAATAATTATTAAAACAGACCCTAACTCTAGAGAGTACTAGACACCACATAGGACTAGCACAAATAAAACGTCGGAATTAAATAATCCAAAACAACACAAAATTACCCAAAAGGTAATAAAGTCCAATTAATATAAGTCTATTGAGTTCTCGCTTAAAATCCAATTTATAAATATTATTTAATAATCTTTAAATAATAATTAATTTCCAAATAGTGGGTTAGCCGAGTTATCACAAACTACCAAGTTAACCTCACTTGTCGGGCGACCCAAGTCTAACCCGATTCAAAATGTTTATCAAATATAAACCCAAGTTTATATTTATAAATAAATTAACAAAATAATAATCCATTTTAAAAGCGGAACTCAATAACTTCAATTTCAAGTAACCCAAGTTACGACCCAAAAATCTAACCATTTTAAGTTCATAAAAGTTTAGGGACTAAATTATACTTTTGCCAATTAGGGACTAAATTGCACTTTAGCCAATTTGGTATCAAAAATCAATTTAATCACCTTTGTTTATAATTTAAACAAATAATAAGTCACCAACCAAAAATCCACTTAATTAAGTGTAAAAACATATTCAAGGGCTAATTTGTAATTTAGCCAATTTTATGTCAATTTGATATTCTTAAATAAATAAAATTACCCGAGTAATTATATTAGCCGAATAATAAATAGCTATCGTTTTCAACTTAATAATTATAAATCAAATTTAATTTCAGGTTATTATCAAACAAAAATAAAATCTAACTTAAAGGATCTAATTGATTCAAACATCACAAGCTAATGATCAAAGTGGCTTATTAGCCACCATCAACCTTAATTCAAAATAACCTCACTGCCGCCATAGCTAGGAAGAACAAATATGAATCTATTCCAAGAACAAACTTCCAAACTCAAAAACCAAGCAATCTATAACCTAAGATTTCAACCAACATCCGATTAAGCCTCAACTAGGATCCATAAACAATTAAAATGTTAACAGCTAAAGGAATATAGATTCGGCAAAAACAATCCAAGTGTGAACGATGGACAAAATGGAAACGATGGATCGTTACTCATCGAACGCTTAAACTACTAACAACCCAAGAGATTATGATCATAAACAAGTGAAATCATAAGCAATGGAAGGAAAAGAGTTCGGCAGTAAACATAACGCAAAACAGAAACACATATGCGTACAAAAACGATGAAGCGGGATTGATTAGAACGAGATCGATAGCGTACCGTTCAGCGAAACTTAGATAGGGAAACGTAGATACGTGAGTCTAGATTCTCTGAGATCAAACGAAATTGATTTCGATCTAGAAACGAACACACACGGATCAAAACATTGAAAGTTGTTTTAAAACTAAAAACTGAAATCAAACGCGACGATATGACGGCGGTGGCTCAAACGAAGGAAATAACGTACCGTTAAGCGAATACGAAAAAGAGAAACATAGAGAATCGAGTCCACAACGTCTGAGATCAAGCGGAATCAATTTCGATCTAAAAACGAGCAAGAACGATCAACAATACGGAATATCGTTCAAAGGTAAAATCTGGAAATTATAGGAATAATGAACACTTACTGAACAACGACCTTTGGAGGATGATTACGGCTTCAAAACTCAGTGAATGAACAAAAGAAAAACGGCTAGGGTTTGTTTGCAGCGTGATCTAGGTTTTTCGTCTAGAAAGCGTTTATAAATATCGAACGAATTTAGGTTAAAAACGAGCTGGAAGTTGGCGGCTCAATAAACTCCTAAGGGGAGTTGGAGTCTCGTACGAGACAGGCACAGTCTCGTACGAGACTGTGCGAGAAAGAAACTCAGGTCTCTTATGAGACCTGGGTTATCTCCCTTGGTTCAACCATCTGGTTGAACCAAGGTTAAAAGAACCTAAAACCCGAACCAAAACAAACCGGACCACCAACCGAACCATAAACCGAAAAATACCCAAAAAAATTTCGAAACTTATAAAATTAAATATCGAAATTTTACGGGGTATTACATCTTTTAAGTTATTTTTATTCGATAACAACTTGAATTTCATTATAATTTACAATTGATATATTGTAAACGGTATTTTTATAATCTAAATTAACATAATTACTCGGGTAATTATATTATATTCGAATATCAATTTGGCACGAAATTGGCTAAATTACAATTTAGCCCCTAAATATTTTTAAAAACTTATTTAAGTAAGTTTTTGATTAGTAACGTTACATTTTGTATTAATTATAAACAAAAGTGATTAATTTGATTTCGGATATCAAATTGGCTAAAGTACAGTTCAGTCCCTAATTTGCTAAAGTACAGTTTAGCCTCTAATTGGTTAAAGTACAATTTAGTCCCTAAACTTTTATAAACTTAAAATCGTTAGATTTTCGGGTTGTAACTTGGGTTACTTGAAATTGAAGTTATTGAGTTCCGCTTTTAAAATGGATTATTATTTTATTGAATTATTTTAAAAATATAAACTCAGGTTTATATTCGTTAAACGTTTTGAGTCGGGTTAGGCTTGGGTCACCCGACAAGTGAGGTTAGCTTGGTAGTTAATGATAACTCGGCTAACCCACTATTTAGAAATTTAATTATTATTTAAAGATTATTAAATAATATTTATAAATTGAATTTTAAAGCGAGAACTCAATAGACTTATATTAATTGGGCTTTACTACCTAATGGGTATTTTTGTGTGTTCTGGCTTGTGTTATTCCGACGTGTTATTCGTGCTAGTCCTATGTGGTGACTAGTACTCTTTAGAGTTAGGGTCTGTTTTTAATAATTATTTTATTTGTCTAGACCCGTCTATTGTTCGTGCTCCAGAGGCGAACCAGGATTAGTTGCTTGCCGGTTATCACGTGGATTAGCAAGCTGTGAGTTTGTACTTACTATTTACCGCTTTATTAAGTAAATTGTTATTTTAATATCTAATATATATATACTGTACGTATATTTCGAACTGTTTTTATATTATGGCTTCTAGTTGGAACATGCTACCTAATGGGCATCATTAGGACTGCATGCGCACCAATAATGATATGGGTAAGGTAATTATGGTAATGTGGTAACTCGGTGTGAGCATAGCTCTCGGGACCAAGTAGAGTAACTCGGTGTAGCTCAGCTCTCGGGACTCTGGTATAAGTGTGGTCAGTGGTAACTCGGTGTAGCTCAGCTCTCGGGACCAGACCTATTGGATTATGTTTACTATTTAGAATTGTGGATTAGGGTTCCAATTATTATTCGTAATATCGTAATTAAATGTTTTAAACAATTTTAAAGGTTTTCCACCTAATAAATGTAGATAGTGGTATAAACTCATCTCAGTATATCTGACCCCGTTGTTTTCCCAATTTTTCCCAGGGTTATGATCTGAGAGAGTCTGGTGATCTCCGCATTTACTTTTCCTCGGAGGTTCCATTTATTTTTGATAAACTGTCAAACCATTTTATTCTTAGACCGCAGTAGTTGACTAGGCGTCTTTATTTTATTTTAGTTGTTGTCGGATTGGTCCGACTGGATTATTATTGCTTTGGCATGTTATAATATTATTCAGAATTATTTATGTTAAACCGAATTAATATTATTATTGGAAAGCATGTTATTTTAATTGTTGAATATTATAACTGCTAGATTTAGGCTGAAGTCTCGGTTGCCCCGAGCATTGGTTTTCTGCAGGTTTATGTGTTATTATGTTAAATGAAAGGCTAGCTATGGATTTTGGTACTACATTACCCATACCCTAGCGCCGGTCGCGATTCATGAAAATGGGTCGTGACATTACGTTTGACTGGAATTTACCATTGGATTGTGATGTTGTTATGACTATTGCTTACATTGAATGGGTGTGTTGCCGTCGTCAAATTCAGACAGTTGTTGTATTACTCCATGTTGCTGCCGTTGTTCTTGCTTGATGTATCAAGTTGTTGATACGTGGAATTCATATCTTTAGCTTCCTTTTGGTTTAGGAGATGGATTATTGATAGATTAGTTGTTTGGTTGTTATCATTATTGTTGTTTATGCTTTTATTTGAATGAAGATGGGTTATTTGTTTGGTACCAGATCATTGATTTCAAATCTTGACTTGGTTGGTTTGTATATGACCCTTGGTCATTTGCCGTGCATGGAATTGAGCATGTAATTTTGTAACCTCTCATACCCTTGGCCTTTCAAAGAGTTTAAGTGTTGTAATTTTAAATTGGTGAAATTGGGATGTATGATTTTAAATTTTAAAGTTTCATTTATCGTTTCGAATAATTTAAATTGAAAACGATATTATTTTATAACCTAAATTTATATAATTACTAGGGTTATTATATTGATTTCGAATATCATTTTGGCATATCATTTTGGCTACATTACAATTTAGCCTTTGGACGTTTTTAAAACTTATTTCATTAAGTTTTTGGTTAGTAACTCAGGTTACTTGAAATTGAAGTTATTGAGTTCTGTTTTTTAAAACGGATTATTATTTTATTAAATTATTTGATAAATATAAACTCGGGTTTATATTTGATAAACGTTTTGAGTCGGGTTGGACTTGGGTCACTCGTCAAGTGAGGTTAGCTTAGAAGTTATCGGTAACTCGGCTAACCCACTTTTTGGAAATTGATTATTATTTAAGGATTATTTAAATAATATTTTCTAAATGAATTTTAAAGTAAAAACTCAATAGACTTGTATAAATTGGGCATTATTATTTATTGGATATTTTGTGCTGCTCTGGATTGTTTTACCCTATCGTGTTGTTTGTGCTACTCCTATGTGGTGTCTAGTACTCATTAGAATTAGGATCCGTTTTTAATTTATTATTTACATATTGTTAGACTCGTCGACTGTTCGTGCTCCGGAGACGAATCAGGATTAGTTGCTTGCCAGGTTATCACGTGGATTAGCAAGCACTGAGTTTGTACTTACTATTTACCGCTTTGTTAAGTAAATTGTTATTTTGATATATATGTATACTGTACGTATATTTTGAACTGTTTTTCCATTATGGCTATTAGTTGGAACATGCTATCTAATGGGCATCATTAGGACTGCGTGAGCACCGGTATTGATTTGGGTAAGGTATTTGTGTAAATGTGGTAACTCGGTGTGAGCATAGCTCTCGGGACCAGTAGAGTAACTCGGTGTAGTTCAGCTCTCGGGACTCTGTATATGGATTAAGTGTGGTCGGTGGTAACTCGGTGTAGCTCAACTCTCGGGACCAGGCCTATTGGATTAAGGATATATTTAGTATTGTGGATTAGGGTTCCAACTATTAATTGTAAGTTGTCATTAAATGTATTAAATGATTTTAATGGTTTTCCACTTGATTAATGTAAATAGTTGTATAAACTCATCTCAGTATATCTGACCCCGTGGTTTTTTCAATTTTTCCAGGGTTATGATTGGAGAGAGTCTGCAGATCTCCGTTCTTTACTTTCCTTGAAGGTTTCATTATCTTTATAAACTGTCAACTGTTTTATTCTTACACCGCAGTAGTAATTATGAGTCTTTATTATTATTTCAGTTGTTTGGCGGATTGGTCCGACTGGATTATTTATTGTCTAGGCATGTCACATTATTTACTCTGGTTTATGTTATGCCATATTTAAAATTCAGTGTTGGATGAGCATGCTATATATAATGTTGGATATTATAAATTGCTAGAATTAGGCTGAAGTCTCGGTTGCCACCGAGCATTGGTTTTCGTGCAGGTTTATTGGAATTGTATGTTATTTATAAGGCTAGCTACGGGTGTTGGTACTACATTACCCATGCCCTAACCCCGGTCGCGATTCATGAAAATGGGTCGTGACACTAGTACTCTTTAGAGATAGGGTTTGTTTTTAGTTATTATTTATACCTTGTTTAGACTCATCGGCCGTTCATGCTTCGTAGACGCACCAGGATTAGATTGCTTGCCAGGTTATCACGTGGATTAGCAAGCAGTAAGTTTATATCTCAATTTACCGCTTTATTAAGTAAACTATATATTTTGTGTGTATATTGTATAAATATCTTTCGAATTGTTTTTCAACTATATGGATTTGATTTTGAACAGGCTACTCAATGGAAATCATCGGGACTGCGTGCACACCGGTATTAATGACCATATGGTATTGTGGTAGGTTAGAGATACGTCTCACCTTAGTGAGGGCACCGATGGAAGATACGTCTCGTCGGACTCACATATTTATTAGGTGACAATCGGGGAACAGTTATACAGATACATCTAACCAACATGACAAATGGATTTAGAATTGTGGTTTAGGATTTCGATGATTATCCATAATGAATAATTGTTTTATTAATATTTTAAAGGTTTTCTAACTTAATAAATGTAAATGGTTATGTGAACTCATCTCAGTATATCTGACCTTGTTGTTTTCCAAAATTTTCCAGGTTTATGATTTGAGCGTTTGGTTGATCCTTGTATCTTCATTCTTCTTAGGTTTTTTTTTTCAGAATAAATAGTCAAACTGTTTTAATCTCTTAAACCACAGTATTAGTACTAGATTGTTTTCTATCTTAGACATATAGTTATGTTTTAAACTATTTTGTTGAGTGATCCAACTGTTATTTTATTTCTATTGGCATGTACTCTGTTTATGGTATTTCTATATATTGCCATACTTTTGGAGTTTTTAATTCAAGAAAAGCATACTTTGAATATGTGTTGCTTTTATATATTGCTAGACTAGGCTGAAGTCTCGGTTGCCCCGAGCATGTGGTTTTATACAGTTACATTGTTTTAAATGTATATTGTTGGTTATGCGAAAGGCGAGCTACGGTTTTTGGTACAATCATACCCATACCCTAGCGCTGGTCGCGATCTATGAAAATGGGTCGTGACAAAGTTGATATGAGAGCTTTTGTTTCAAACCAAGGCTTTTTATATGTTATGTGTTTATTTTTTTGGCATGATAAGTGGTTAATGAATCCTAAGAACTAATACAGAATTAGGATTCGAGTCATGTCTTTGAAACGTCATCTTTTGTTTTCAAAATTTTCTGCGTACTCCTATAGGAATGTCAGGAGTGAGTTGTGTGATTTAATTGATATATGCATGTATAAGTTGTTGTTTTCACTTGGGTGATCACTTGTACGCACTCAAATTATAAGCCTGGAAAATTGGGAAAACAACATGGTCATATATACTAAGATGAGTTCATAATGCTATTTACATTTATTAAGTTTAAAATCCTTAAAACAAATCATTTTACACTAATATACTTAAGATTATTGAAATACAGTATTGAAATGATACCAGCGTAAGTATGACGTATCATGCTGAACCCAGAGTGGACAGGAACAAATCCTCGTCATATACCAGCGTAAGCAAGATATTATTATGCCGATCCCAGAGTACTTACCGGTGCACACAGTCTCGATACAATCCTATCGAGTAGCTTGTCCAATCCAAATCCATAATCGGTTCAAACAGTTCGAAACAGTTTATATACTAAAATAATTGTGCTGCTTAATAAAGCGGTAAATAACACTACAAACTCACTGCTTGCGTATCCACGTGAATCTTGGCAAATAGCCTAAACCAGCTCCGGCTCCAAAGCACGAACAGTCGACGAGTCTAGAAACAAAGCTTAAGTTAAAAACAAATCATCCCCTAACAATAAGAATACTAGACACCACATAGGACTAGCATCTCAAACCACAACCAAGGTATAAGCCCAAGCACAACATCCGTACAAATACATTCCATATTCAAATTAATACCAGACTCGAACAATAATTTAAGCATAATTGAGTTCCCGTTAAAAATATAATCCGGAATACTTATATAACTTAGTTTAAAACTTTGAAACCAAGTGAAAATCCCAGAGTTGTGAATTTGCCTTCAAGCTTAATCTCACATGTCGGACGACTCAAGTCTAACCCGACCCAATTATATGACAGAGTAATAGCCAATGTTAAATCTAAAACTTTTAAACCAAAACATTATTCATTTGAAAACCATGGAACTCAATATAGCTTAACAACAAGGCAACACTTATACAATATGCTCAAAACTAGCCCTAGTTGGCCAAACCACCCAGAGTAGACACCAGCATGCCAAATCACTTAAAATGATTCCAACAACATGTATACATATCTAAAGCATAAGCTCATATATGAACCAATTAATCAAACCAACAATCATTCATCGCATAGAATTTCTAATCTTATAATCAACAAACATGAAACGTTTGCCCAACAAGTTTAAACAATACCAACATACCAAAGTCATACAAACAACCCCAAAAATGTTTATCGGCAGCAATAATATCCTCAAACAATAACAACAACAAACCAATGTATAATTAAGTATTTTAAGCCAACAATCCAACCATAGGTTCAACTTCGAAGTTCTGATGGGATCCAGTGCATTAGTGCTGGTATAATCGCACCCGTCACACCTTGCACGATCATCGTAAATATCTGCTGCCTTGCAACTCATTCAACCAAAATAAAGACTATCTTTAAAAGTACATTTTGGTCCCTGAACGTTTTCCATATTTCCCATTTAGTCCCTGCATTGCAATTCATCGGTGCTCGTTACTCGTTCTGTCTATGTCTCGGCAATAATACTAAAAAATACAGGCGCGGACCGAAAAAATGCAAAAAACAGGTGCAACACGAGGACTTCCTAGGAGGTCACCCATCCTAGTACTGATCTCGCCCAAGCACGTTTAGCTTGGGAGTTTTGATGGGATCCGGTGCATTAGTGCTGGTATGATCGCATCCTTCACACCCTGCAGGATCATCGTATATATCTGCTGCCTTGCAACTCAATCAACCAAAATAATAACTATCATTAAAAGTACGTTTTTGTCCCTGAAATTTTTCCATATTTCCCGTTCTGTCCCTGCGTTGCAATTCATCGGTGCTCTTTACTCGTTACTCGTTTTGTTTATGTTTCGGCAATGATAATAATAATAAAAAATTACAGGCGCGGACCGCAAAAATGCAAAAGAGGGGTGCAACACGAGGACTTCCCAGGAGGTCACCAATAGTAGTACTGCTCTCACCCAAGCACGTTTAACTTCAGAGCTCTGATGGGATCCGGTGCCTTAGTGCTAGTATGATCGCACACGTCGCACCTTGCACGATCATCATATATATCTGCTGCCTTGCAATTCATTCAACCAAAATAAAAACTATCTTTAAAAGCACGTTTTGGTCCCTAAACGTTTTCCATATTTCCCGTTTAGCCCTACATTGCAATTCATCGGTGCTCGTTACTCGTTACTCGTTCTGTTTATGTCTCGACAATAATAATAATAAAAAATGCAGGGGCGGACAACAAAAATGCAAAAAAGGGGTGGAACAAGAGGACTTTCTAGGAGGTCACCCATCCTAGTACTGCTCTTTCCCAAGCACGTTTAACTTCGGAGTTTTGATGGGATACGGTGCATTTATGCTGGTATAATCGCACCCGTCGTACCTTTCACGATCATCATATATGTCTGCTGCCTTACAACTGATTCAACCAAAATAACAACAATCTTCATAAGCACGTTTTGGTCCCTGAACGTTTTCCATATTTCCCGTTTAGTCCCTGCATTGCAATTTATCAGTGCTCGTTACTTGTTACTCGTTCTGTTTATTTCTCGGTGATGATATGTAAAACTAAAAAACCATATGCGAATACTTGATACCTTTCAAAATCAAAACGTTACTCGTTACTCGTTCTATTTATAGGCCCCAAAGTGAAAAAAAAACGACAGGCGTATTGCGAGGCGCGAGGGCCAAACGCACATGCCGTCGTGCCTTTTGAAAAGACACAAAACACCCCGCGGCGCGTTGCGAGGCGCGATGGCCCAATGTGCCTCCAATGTGCTCCGAGTCTGATCCAACGGTGAACTCTTTCTCGTGCACAGCATATTCAAAAATGAGCACGATCCAACGGTGCAATTGGGAGATATGGATGTTTTATCAAGACATGTCAGATTCAGAAGGTACACGAACACACTATTGATTATAAACCTGATACAAATCAAATCACTGTCTAAAATCACACGGCACATGCGACCCATACAAGATACAACTCAAACCCCAATCATAGTATCACACTTGCTAAGTCCACCATTAACAATCCAAAACTAAGTCGGAAAAACAACAAAACCATGACAAAAAAACGCGGGATATTACAATCTCCCCAACTTATATAAAATTCGTCCTCGAATTTAACGTAACACAACCCACGTAAAACATATGATACAACTATATGTTGTCTGAAAAAAAACACACGTAACAAACATGAAAACACATAATATGACACCCAAAGTAATCAACGAAAACAATTATAACAATTCTGCATAATGAACTCTATCTCCCAAGTAACCAACCTAAACTGTAACCATAGGAATTCCGTATTTAACGATCTATGCACTTGCATAATAAAAAAAATCAACAGGTTGTTCCTAGAACAATAACTAAAAATCACGACTTTCATAAACCGAACAATCTTAAAAGGTCATAAAAGCCTTAATGCTAACTTCCACTTAACATAAAATGATAACGCCATTTCTAGGTGAAACCAAACGAACGAATACAAATTCTCCTGCATAAAGTTCGACTGAAATACTTGGGATAAATAAGAACGAACTCGAATCTCCATATAAAGCTCGACTGAAATACTTAGGATAAATAAGAACGAACCTTGAATCTCTTTCAATGATAACTCTAATCAAAATTTCAACCCAGAGAAAGTTAACACAAGACAAAACACTCCGAAAATATATGAGGTATTACATTCTCCTCAACCTAAGAAAAATTCAACCTCGAATTTAAAATAAGAAACTGATTCGCAGTTTAAACGGTCACAACACACATATTGTGCAAAATTCCGATTCTAACAACTTGGTGCTCCAACGACCACTCCATCAACACAAATGTGAACAATCAAAAATTATCCAACGAAGTTGGTTTCCAAAACTAGCTTGAATCTTAAAATTTTCGAAACTCATATCATCAAAGTTCAAGAACAATCCTGAAGCTCAAATTCTAGTTCTTACAAAAACCACACTATATAATACCATTAACTTTGCGAATTATAAAACACAAAAACTCACACCGTTATTCAAAAGAAAATGTGAACTTATCTCATGGTAACGAAATCTCCAGATTATAACAAACAATTTCAATCACAATGATTCCTTTAATCATCCCATAAGTAGTACACAACTTACACTTATAATTACCAAACCTCAAAATTGATTAACACTTAAGTCAAAGATAATTCGAACATCCAAAATTATTCCAGCAATATATGTAACCTCAAATCCTAACAATAGATCGCCTAGATCAAATTCACAATTAACTAGGTCATTGGTTATATTCAAAGTCAGACTTATAGGAAAATAAAATTTCCAAAACACAAAAATTATATATTAATATTTTCCACTTCAAAAAAAAATGTTAACATCTTATACCTTCTTTTTATTTTCCAAAACAAAATGCTTCTACTGTTGGAAAACCTCCAGTTTATAAACACCTCCATTTTTAAAATATTTGTATTTGAATTCACCGTTACACCATAGTTTTAAATAAACGTACAAATTTATGAAATCGTTCAACTCACAAGTATATTATTTTTTTTAAAATTAACCTTTATAAATTTCCTCACTTTCTCAAAAAGGAAAAATCTGCAAATAAGAATCTCTTCGTTTACAAATAATTTTATATCGATATATCAAAACTGTTTGGACATAAATCGAATTTGTAAACAAAATTTATTTAAAATTTTAAGTGTAAATACACACGTGGAGCATAACCATATTTCTCAATCCAACACTATCTCAAGTCATAAACCGTTAGCTAACACAAATCCTCCCAATCAAAACTTAACATTTTACCGCACTTACCCCAACTATATCTTGAGTGCAACCTTATATTCATAGCTATAATTTATGAAACACAAATACTCTAACAATATAAAACCAACCATTACAATGCAACTGTCCTTAATTCACTACAGCCATCACAGAGTATTTGTCTAGCTACCTTTCAGTAAAAATTTCAAAACCAATTGAAATCCATCCTCTTTATAATTACATTTATCACATAGTGACTGGCGATTTTGTTTCAAATTTTTTTTCTCAAAAGACTTTACTGATAAAATCCACTTTACATAATTGTGCGCCAGGGTGATGATACCTCTCATTCCCAAAGAGTTGCATCCAACTCTAATCATCTATATGCACGTGATGCATGTACTATTATGAATGTATTAATTATTAATTTCTCTTTTATTTAGTGAACATACTCAATGCTCAATACAATTTCCTATTCGTGACATTCAAAATGCATATTCATGATATATCTAGGCACAACTACGTGATAAAAACATTTCAAATACTTTCACAAATTTCATTTGAAATCAATTTCTCGATAAAACATCTGCTAGATGTTACACTCTGTGAGACGTGAACTCGATAGCCTCAAAATATCATTTCAAATTTCGTACTCTCACCTACCAAATCATATGATACTAATATAATAATTCAAACCGATAAATCCTTCAACATCTCTCATGAATAAAATAATACTCTATTAAACTCCAAAACAAGATGAAACTTAACTTAAGGAAAACAATACATCACATATGCTTATACAAAAACTTACCATCAATTCCTGCATCACATCGTCCAACTTGATGAAAAGAACTAGCATTATAAGATACACCGATCTATCTCCTCGTTTAAGAATTTCCAAAATATATTGTTCCTTGATAGTCAAAAACCACCAACCGTTTCAAACAGCACTTTACTCCTCTCGATATTGAAACCCAAAATATCTCGATCCGTAAAACAATATACTAACACCAGTCTAACCTCAAACTAAAACTAAAGCAATACAGGCCTAAGCGAAGTTTGACTCACAAATCAAAAGCCAACATCAAGGTTAAGTCAAAGAACGCATGAAAGAAATTATCTCCCGTGCTACCCAGCACGACGAGATAAAATAAACTCAACCAACATACACCAAACAAACTTGCGAGGTATACAACGCAAATTAAAACAAAAATATTACGAATTCTACAAATAATAAACCACTCAAACATGCCATTAACCACAATTAATCCAAACTTATTTAAAGGAAAATACAAAGCATGCTACAACACACTGCTATTTGTCGTAACAAGAACAACAAGTAATATGTCATCGATCAAAATACGCATCGAAACTTATTTTGAATTATAAAGTCAACCACACCAGTTTTGAAGTTCTAGTTGAGCCTCACAGTTTTAAAATATTTGTTTTCCGGAAAACCTCCTTTGTAAATCATTTTTTTAAAAGTTTCCAAAGTATCTCAATCCAAAACAACTAGCGAGTTAGCCGAGTCATTACAACTACCCAGCTCAACTCCAAAATTTGGGTGACCAATGTCAAACCCAAAGCAACCATTTATAAAACCTACTCAAAACATTTGTAAATCTTGAAATGCCTTTAAATAAAATCTCAATCTTTTCTTAAAAATAGGAGCTCAACGTAATCCAAGCATCAAACATCAATTCAAAAATTCAAGTGAGAAAACCCTTTATCACAAACAACCATTCCAAGAAACGCATACTCTCGCGAAACATAATATACCAAAGCATATAACCAAAGAAACCTCAAATGTACACAAACCAAAACATGGTAAGACCATAAAAGTCATAATAAATTATCAAAAACATATTCCATCATTTAAATAATATTATTTTTAAAATAATCGTTGGTCAATACCAAGTCAAATGTAAGATTCCAAAATGCGGGAAATTAATTTTACTTGCAAAGTAACCAAAAATAACATTTTTTTTAAAAAAGTATTAAATTCAGACTTCTCTTCCGATTCTCGTGTCAAAACACAAATCAAATCAAAATAATTTTCTCAATAAAAACATAAAACCAACGTGTGACCGAACAACGTGTAACCAAAAAACATGCTTAAAGATTTAAAATAAGAATCCTTTAAAAGCAAAACAAGGCCAACCCTAACAAATCCTCTTATGTGCCAACATATATAAGGCACAACAGTCCACGAAACATCACTTAAAGTATATCTCATATATGGCACAACAACCAATAAAGCATCACCCAAAGTATATCTCATATATGGCACAACAGCCAACAAAGCATCACCCGAAGTAAACACCATATAAGGCACAACAGGCCATAAAACATCAGCCAATGAATAAGCAATAAATACTCCAAAGTAAAGTATCAGATATACTGATATGAGTTCATAATGCTATTTACACTTATTAAGTTTAAAACACTTAAAACAAATCATTTTACTGATATACGGAAGATTATGGAAATAACAGTATTAAATGATCCCCGCGTAAGTGTAACGTATCATACCGAACCCAGAGTAGACGGGAACAAATCCTCGTCTTATACTAGCGTAAGCAAGACATTGTTATGCCGATCCAGAGTACTTACTGTTGCACACAGTCTCAATACAAGCCTACTGAGTAGCTCATTCCAATCCAGATCCATAATCGCTTAAAACAGTTTGAAAACAATTTAATACAAAAATAATTGCGGTACTTAATAAAGCGGTAAATAACACTACAAACGCACATCTTGCGAATGCACTTGATAACCTGGAAAGCAACCTAAACATGCTCTGACTCCGTAGCACGATCAATCGTCGGGTCTAGAAACAAAGCTTAAGTTAAAAACAATTCATCCCTAACTCTAAGAATACTAGACACCACATAAGACTAGTATCTCAACCACAAGCCAAAGCATATGCCACGGAATAACAATCAAAAGTATACAATCCATAGCCAAAGTAATACTAGAGTCAAAAATAAGTTAAGCCTAATTAAGTTCTCTTTTGAAAACATAATCCGGAGTACTTATATAACTAAGTTTAAAACATTAAAACCAAGTGAAAATCCCATAGTAGTGAATTAGAATTTAAGCTTAGCGACTCAAGTCCCACCCGACCCAAAGATATGCCAGAATAAAACCAAAACATTCCTCATTTTAAAATACGGAACTCAACCTGGTTTAACAACAAAGATACACATTTACAAAAAACCCAAACCTAGCCACAATTGGTCAAAACACCCAAAGTAGACACAAGCGTGTCACAACACATAAATAGGTTCTAAATACGCATATGAGTTCACCAACTCAGATCTGAATATAGAGAAGCCAATTCAACCATTTACATGGAATAACATTGCCAACTCGTTCTGGGAAAGCCAGTTCATCCTGTCGCGACGCGACACCTTTCAAAATCCAATGCACGACGCGACAATCTCGCGACCACATGGTGCATTCCTTGATGTATCAAGGGGCTTCTTTCCTTCAATATCTCGCGGCGCAACAACGCTATTTGTACCCCAAACCACTTTGAAATCGCTCAGAAGCTTCACTATCCTTCACATATGCCCGTTTTTGCTCTATTACGTTCAGAAAACAATCAATTCCATGCGTATGCCTGCAACAATTGAACATAACGAATAAACACCAAAACAAGTATGAATTTGACAATGAAACACAATAATCGATAAATAAAAGCCCTCGGAAATGGGAGTATTTCTACTCCTATCAGAGAGCTGAGCTACACCGAGTTACAACCGAACACACTTGAACCATAACCATAGTCCCGAGAGTTGAGCTACACCGAGTTACTCTACTGGGTCCCAGAGCTAGGCTACCATCGAGTTACCCCAACCATCACATACCTCATCTAGATCAATATCGGTGCGCACGCAGTCCTAATGATGCCCATTAGGTAGCATGTTCCAACTAAGAGCCATAATGGAAAAAAAGTTCAGAATTATACGTATACAATATATATAGATATTAAAATAACAATTTACTTAATAAAGCGGTAAATAGTAAGTACAAACTCACTGCTTTCTAATCCACGTGATAACCTGGCAAGCAATCTAATCCCGTTTCGCCTCTGAAGCACGAAAAGTCGATGAGCCTAAACAATATAAATGATTATTAAAATGGACCATAACTCTAGAGAGTACTAGACACCATATAGGAATAGCACACTATCAAGTCAAGAAAAACACAGCCAAACAGAATGGACAAATTATCACATAATGACCCGAGTCAAAATACGAACCACATCGAGTAACACAGTGCTCAAATAATTAATAAGCCAACAATAAGTTAGTCTATTGAGTTCCCGCTTTAAAATCTGTTTTGGAAAATATTATTCAAATATTAACTAAATAATAAAATAAATCAATTTCCAAATAGTGGGTTAGCCAAGTTACCGATAACTACCAAGCTACGTCACATGTCGGGCGACCCAAGTCTAACCAGACCCAAAATAATTTATCAAAAAAATAAACCAGAGTCTATAATTCCAATAAACAACTTTGATAAAATAATATGTTTATTCAAATTATAAACAATAATTTATAATTAATAAAACAACTTTGATATAATAAAAAAATCAAAACGGAACCCAATAACTTTAAACATAAGTAACCCAAGTTACAACCAAATACTTAACCGAAATAAGTTAAGAAAGCGTTTTTTAAAACTAAATTTATAATTTAGCCAATAACAGTTTAAAAATTCTCAAACGATAATTACCCAAGTAATTATCCCAATAAAAGATAATAAAATACTTTTCAAATTTATAATACTCCAAAACAATATTATTTTCAAAGGAGTAAACCGCCATAAATTAAAATCAATTTGATACTTAAAAGTTCGGTTTCATTAATTGATAATAACCCAATCAAAAGTTTAGTGCACAAAAAAATTAAACCAACCAATTGAACATTTTGCTAAACCCTAATTCATAACCCTATCATAATGACTAGTATGAGCAGAATATGAACAGTCACAACACATATCTTCGTGCTGTCATAAAACCACAAAAAGATAGCTGAACTGAACGACGAGATTATGGCCAATAAGAAATCAATTTCTGATCTCAAACAATCAAGGCCAGATTCAAATAAAAATTACCTAACTTATAAGAACAATCCAAAACAACTAAGCACAACAGTGGCCAAGTTTGGCAGCTCAAGCAACGCAACTTAGAAGACGGCCGAATTCAACACGGCAAGAACAATAGAATCACACGAAAAAACCCAATATGTTATGACCAATTCTACCTCAGTTATTAATCCTAGGAATGACATAGACAACCCTAAGAGGTAAGAACCCATCAGCAGCAACAATAATTGCTAAAACAATAACATTAACTCAAAAGCGGTAAATTGTAACGGCGCTAGAACTCAACATATTTACGTACCGAAATCAATCCTAATGCGTAAGGATTAACGAGAATGAAGTCTGCTGAAGTAACGAGGAAACCCAACTCAGATTGAAGCTAAAACAAACAAGATATGAATTAAAATCGATATTGACGACATTGAATTAAATATGGAAAACCAACATTAGAACTTACTGGAATCAAAAGCGAATGGAAGAGTAGAATGATGTAATGTTTTATAGCGTATTCAGTAGTGAAAAGTCGGCTAAGGTTTGTTTTAAAACAAAATAAAGAAATAGGGTTTGAAACATAAATGTAACAAGTCTATTTATAGACCTCTTAGATCGTCAGCGTAAGGAACGATCGTGCAAGAATGCGAACGATCGTGAACTCATATTCAAGTGCACGCTCGTTCACTTGAGGTGCACGATCGTGTACTATTATTCAACTGCTCGCTCGTGTACTTTGGTGCATGGTCGTGTACCTGACAGCAAGCACAAGGTGCTTGTTTTAGATGCACGGTTAGGGCCTAGGGGAGGACTCCTTCGAGTCAGGCCCGCCAGACTTAACCCGGACCCACAAACGAACCAAAAACTTATCAAAACTCAACAGAAAAACGACGAAAAACCACGGGATATTACAATTGGTGATTGAGTTAGATGTCTGCTTAACTTTATATTTCCATAACTATTAATAATTTTTAATATTATAATTGCTTGCAAACTATTTATCAGTACAGATATTACTCTTAATTAGGCTACTAATTAGGCGTAAATATATTTTTCTATAATAATTAGACTTCTATACTTAACTAAAATAACTTTTCTAATAGTGTTAGACTTTTATTTAATTTTACATTTGCTACGCACGTAAGCGACATTTATATGATTCGTTATATATATATATATATATATATATATATTACAAATAGATTGAATTATTAAATATCATCAAAATTAAATTGTTAATTATCATATGACCCGTTATAAATGTGTATTATAGATAGATTGAATTATTAAATCTAATAAACTACTATTTAAAAAAAATTAAGAATTATAGTATGTGAACGATATTTATATGACTAGTTATATATATTAAATGTTAAATAGATAAATATAAATATAATTGTGAGCGGAGCGGGGTTCGGGGGCCGCTCGCCCAAGGCTTGTGGCTGACTTCTCGATTTGGAAATGGTTTGAAAAATGGAGTCGCCACCTAGTTCAACTAGGAAATGCCTTTTAACCGACTAGATAGCCTTACTCGCCTCCGGTAACACTATCGTGAATCGGACCAAAGACAAGGGTTCGTGGACCTCCCCGAGTCTCATGTGCTTGGCTTATCTGTTACCGGCTTTATTTTCTGGACATATTTGTTTTATATCTCATCTCAATAATATATGGAGTTCACAAGATATGGAAGCTGTAAATAAACAATGATGAAAACAGTAAACACGTTTGACGCGCATATGACTCGATCTGGACTGGCATTTGAGGCAAGTAGCAGGTACTCCTAAGCACACATCTAACCTTAGAGGTTTCTAACAAGCAGCATAAGTCTGGTTGGTCTGGATTGATTACATGCACAAAGCCTAAAACCGGATGTATAAGTGTGATTGATTGATTTTATTAGGTGAGTCTTGAAAAACCTATACAACCATTACTACTTTTTCATATTAGTCCTACGATGTCCAAGTGATGGGTTGGATTTGCATTAATGGGCCAATTTTGAGTGATTAGTCCTTTAACCGATTATTATTGGATTTGGATGCTTTTGGAAAGCAGTAAACAGTGCTAGCATGCTCAGGGGCAGTTGGATATACATACAAGGTTAGAGATACTTTTAAACCTCGTTGACTTTGAGTGCCTGACACTCGCGCGGGTTTTGACCATTGGTCTGGTCAGAATAGGCTTTCGGTCAGATCACGAGAGTTTTGCGCCTCGTTTATCCGGTTTTAGTGGTTCAATCCGGAGTCGATTCCGAGTTTGGGTTGGCCCAGAGTCGGCTCTGGAAGTTGTTGGTTTGCTGGGCCTCAGGCTCGTGGACCCGGTTTATACACTATGTTACATATTTGGATTTCTGGGTCTGTTTTACATTGGGTATGGCCCGTTACATTATAGAATATTAAACTACACTAAATTATCTACGTCAGGGTTCAAATTGGGCCTGATTTGGAGTTCGGATGGGCCCGGAAACACGTTTTGCAGTTTGGATTGCGTTTGGAAGATCTGGGAGCGAATCTGGGGATCTGGCGAAGAATGAACACGGCGCCGGTTCATAGTGCCGTCGCCGGCAGGATGACATGGCGGCGCCGCCGGCTGTTTGTCGGCAATTTTTGAGTCGTTTTGTTTTGCTTCGTTCTCACTCGTTTTAACTCTGTTTTTCATGCAAAAGTAGTCAAAACAGCATAAAATTGAACAACGAATCTAAAAAACACATAATTGAAGTGTTTAGAGCTCATCTATGTAAAATTAGTTTTCTGGTCAACAACTTTTATTAGGGTTTTCTTAACGCAAAATTATCTAAAATCTACTTACAACATATATTCTAAGGTGTCTAAATTGATTGCTTTTTCATCGAATTTTATGGTGATAGGCAATTTAATAAATAAGCTATTCATGGTAATTCTATAACTAAAATAAACACATATGCTAGCTATACATCCTAAAACATGCAAGTACAGCAATTGTGATATTTTATGACATGTCAAATCAAAGGAATTATGATAGAGGGTCCTCAGAAATACCGTTCTAAGTCCTTGACTCGTTTGCTGGCGAAGTGGATGCGGAATCCAGCTTTGAATCTATGCCGGGCTTGCGTTCTTGGAGAATCAACACGTGTTTAGTTCAGGACTGGATTTAATGTGTGTGTGTGAGGTGGCCGAATTTTCTGTCTAATTTTCTAGGGTTTCTATGACACCTTTAACCAGGCTTGCTTAAGGCTTTATTTATAGTGGTTAAGGGTGACCTAGGATTTGGTTAGAGTCTTCTAGGGTTTAAATTGTTAATTGATAAGTCATTAGGTATTAAGATTAGCTTTAAACTCTATTTAATTAATTAAATTCGGATTTTGACTTGCTAGCTAAGTAAAAAGGTGCTAAAAGTCTATTTTAGTGCCTAAAAGTGCTAAAAAGGCTACTAAGGTCCTATGAGTTTGGTTAAGGTCAATTTAAGTCCGTCAAACTTGCAAATTGGCCAATAAACTTCTAAGATATGGCATTTACTCCAATTTCTAGACTTAGATTACAATCTCGTTTGATTTTTATGGGCTATTCACGCCAAATTACATTTTAATCCTCCAAGTTTACAGCTGTGCACAGATTACGCTTGCTTAGATTCCAGGAAGCAAATAAAAAGCTCGTCACTCGGACAGATTTCTCTAGAAATCATCATTGGATGCTTCAGTTCCTTATCACTTTTTACCTGTCCGAAAAATAGGTGTCTACAATAATATATTGTTTTCAGCGAGGGAGATAGGGTAGGCCCAAGTAGGTCTTTCGTATGTCATGTTAACCTATCTATATTGTGACGGTCCACTAGAATTTGGCAAAAAAAACGGTCCACTAGAAAATTAAAGGATTGTACATAATTAATAAGAGCTATACATAAATTTAAATATAAATATACTGCCTCTTTAGTGTAGAAATGATCTTTATTGTATTAAATTTATCAGAAATTAATTATTATTATTATTATTATTATTATTAATTTATATAAAAATAAATAATTCATGCATAAGAGTAGGAAAATACCAATCAAGTTTAGGGGAGAAATTAGGATTAATTCCATAAAAAATCACGACCTTTACATTACATGAAATTTTATTTTAATCACGATCTTTAAAACTTCCTATATAAAATCATGACCTTTCATTTTTTTTCTTAAAATCTATCATTTTAGTGTACTTTTTTTTACTAAGATCTTCATTAAACTATTAGTTAAATACCCAAATTATAAATTAACAGCAAATATTATTATCTTTCGGCTAGAGTCTGTAGGATTACTAATTTTTTGTCAAAAAGAGTTACACCTAATTTTACTTTATTGATAGATTTGAAACAAAATGAAAGGCTGTGCCTTTAAATGCCAACTTTTAAATTTTGTGATTAAAATGAAACTTCGTGTAAAGGTCGTGATTTTTTATGGAATTAATCCGAGAAATTAATGATTATTTAAAAAGTTATGACTATTTTGATCAAAACATAAATTTACAAGATAAATCGATACTCCTTCCATCCCAAATTGATAGGTACTCTCTCTATTTTTTTAGTTGTGCATTTAGCCAAATGAATTTGTCTATATTTACATGTCCATTTAGAATTTCAAGATGATTTTATAAAGGATGGGGGATAATCTCTTGCTAAGAGCTTTTGAAAGCATCATGTAAAACCCATTTATCAAACTGATAGGACGGTAACCCTTAATGTTTGACGATCCTGCCACCTTTGGAACCAAAACTAAAAAGGAAAAGTTAATACCTCTAGGTAGAGTGCTAAAACTGTGAAACTTACTGAAGAAATCAATAATGACATCCTTCATCGCTGGCCACGCTCTTTGGTAACAATTAAAATTAAAATCGTCCAGTTCTGTAGCCTTATTCACGCCACAAGAAGAGATAGCATCAAGAATTTCAGGCTCCTCAAAAGACTTGATCAAAGATTCACTTTACGCATCAGAGATCTTATCGAAGGTGAGACCAGAGATGTCAAAACCAATCCTTCCCTCACAGCTGAAAAGAGATTTATAGAAATCTCTAACATGGACCCTAATGTCCTTTGGCTCCGAGTAAGTAGTTTCATCCACCAGCAGAGATGAAATATGGTTGTTCCTATAATGGGAAGAGGCCATGCTGTGGAAAAACTTTATGTTCCTGCCGCCTTCATAATTCCATTTAAGCCTTGATTTTTATAGCCAGAGAGACTCCACGTTCTTTTCTGCACGCCAAAGGTCAGCTTTAAGACTAGTATATTCGGCCAGCTCCTCTTTTGTCATGGTTACCGAATCAGCAGCAATGTCTTTCGTTAAAATTATCCTAGAGAGCTCCTGAATTGTCTTGTTCTGGTCAACAAAGATCTCAAGCATTTTAATAGAAATAGAAAGGCCATGTATGTGTAGAGGGAAGAGCAGGCGCTGAGAAGCAGCAGGTGCTCACCGTCACATCATATGGCTTTTTATGGACCTAGACCTTCTTCTTCAGTCTTCAATTTAGATTATTGTATAGGCTCCACTTCTGCTTCTAAATCACTTGCTTCCTTTCCTATGTTGTTTCTTCTAGAACTAGGTGTAATTAAGGCTCTCAATACTATCAATAATACTAGGTTGATGTTCGCGCGTTGTGCGGATAAAACCGGTTTTTTAATTTAATTAATTTTGAGTATTAATTTTGTATTTAAATAACTGATTAAACAACTCCGAGTCTCCAACATGCATAAATACTTTATTAACCCAAATTAATATAAGAATGCTAGAACAATTTATAGATATCAAAAATTTAAACTTAGTAACAAGTAACAGACAAGTAGGACTTATAATTACTACTGCGGTCTAAGAGTAAAATTAGTTCAATAACTTTAATAAAATAAAGTAAGACCTGTGAGGAAATAAAGAATCGGAGACCAGCTGACTCGTTCAAATCATAACTCTGGAAAAATTGGAAAAACAACGGGGTCAGATATACTGAAATGTGTTCATACAACTATTTGCATTAAACGAAAACCTTTAAAAACCTTTACAACATTTGTGAAGCATTTATCAATATGGATAAGCATTGAAATCCGAAATCACAAATATCTAATCCAGTTGTCGAGTCGGTGAGACGTATCTCCAAAACTGATCCCCGACTGTCACTCAAATAAAACGTGAGTCCCGGGAGACGTATCTTCCACCGGCGACCTCACTAGGTGAGACGTATCTCTAACCTTCCTCAATAACCATATGATCATACCGGTGCACACGCAGTCTCGATGATGCCCATCGAGTAGCCCGTTCCAATTCAGATCCATAATGCCGAAAACAGTTGGAAAGCTGTATATACAATATATATGTATGCAAAAATACAATTTCCTTAATAAAGCGGTAAATAGCGATATAAACTCACTGCTTGCTAATTCACGTGAAAACTCTTGGCAAGCGACCTAAACTCGGTTCGCCTCGAAAGCACGAACGGTCGACGAGTCTAAACAAATGCAAATAGTTATTAAAAACGGACCATAACTTTATAGAGTACTAGACACCACATAGGACTAGCACAAATAGCTTGCTACGGTAAAGCCAATCAGAGTAAACGCAATACTCAAATAATTATAAAGTCAACAACAAGTCAAGCTTTATTGAGTTCTCGCTTTAAAGTCTGTCTCAGAAAATATTATTTAAATATTTATTAAATTAAAAACCAAATTAAAATCCATATCAGTGAGTCAGCCGAGTTATCAAAACTACCAAACTTCTTCCCACTTGTTTGGCGACCAAAGTCTAACCCAACTCAAAGGCTTTATCAAATTATAAACCCAAGTTTATAATTCCGAAAACAACTTAGATAAAACTATATATTATCCAACTTATAAACCATAGTTTATAATTATAAAAACAACCTTGATAAATAATAATCAAATTCAAAATGGAACTTAATAGCTTTAAATTAAAGTAACCCAAATTAGAGACCAAAAATTTAACTAAATAACTTTAGAAAATGTTCAGGGGCTAAATTGTAATTTAGCCAAATCGACATGCCAAAATGATATTCGAAATCAAATATAATTACCTGAGTAATTATATAAATTTAGGTTACATAATAATTGTCGTTTACACTTTACTAATTTATAAATTAAAACGAAATCCAAAAATTCTTATTAAAACAATCACAATAGGTTAAACTAACTTGAGGGATTCAATTGTTTTAGACAAAACAAATGAGTGATCATTATAGCCATTTAACCATCTCCCTTGAATTAAAACAAGACAATTCCCTCCATCTAACAAAAAGTTGCAATAACCATCAAACTTAAAGCAACCTTAAATCCATACATGATTTATGCTAATATAGCAACTTTATTCATGAACAAACAATATACAAATCACCTAATCAAAACCTAAGAGAAACAGCAGCAATTGTAATAAGAAATCCAGAGAAAAATAAGAACAACGGTATATATTAAAACAAGGCAACGATAAACCGTACGGCGTAGAACGAAAGAACTAAATGTACCGTTAACGATTACAACACGTGAAGATCAAAGAGATCGATGAATAATGAAGAACTGTCGAAGAAATTTTAAGTTTATAGCTAGAACAATGAGATAGGGATCAAGAACCGTATTTGACGATATCGAAATCAAATAAACCAAGTACCGTAATACTTACCGAATCTTTGAATCGAAAGGAAAAGGAATGAACGTCTGAATGTGTTTAAGAGCTTTAGAGTTGGCTAGGGTTTTAATAAAATAGGGTTTTATAATTTTAAAAACCGTGCTCATCCGATCCAGACTTCCAGACGTGTTTTCGGGCTCATCAGGACTCCAAGTCAGGCCTATTTTTCACCCAGACGTAGGGAATTAGATGTAGTTTAATATTCTATATTGTAATGGGCAAGACCCGATGTAAAACAGACTCAGAAGTCCAAATATGTACATAGTGTATAAACCGGGCCCACGAGCCCGAGGCCCAGCAAACCAGCAACTTCCAGAGCCGATTCCGGGCTAACCCAAACTCGGAATTGACTCCGGATCAAACCAGTAGAACATGACTAACGAGACGCGCAACTCTCGTGATCTGACCGAAAACCCATTTTGACTAGACCGATGGTCAAAACCCGCGCGAGTGCCAGGCATTCAAAGGCAACGAGGTTTAAAAATATTCCTAACCTTGTATGTATATCCAACTGCCCCTAAGCATACCAACAATGTTTACCGCTTTACAAAAGCATTCCAAATTAAATAATAACCGGCTATAGGACTAATCACCTAAAATTGGCCCATTAATGCAATTCCAGTCCATCGCTTAGACATCGTAGGACTAATACGAAAACGTAGTAACAGTTGTATAGGCTTTTAAAGACTCGCCTAATAAAATCAATCAATCACACCTATACATCCGGTTTTAGGCTTTTGCATGTAAAATATCCAGACCAGTCAGACTTATGTTATTTGCCAGAAATCTCTAAAGTTAGATGTATGCTTAGGAGTACCTGCTACTTGCCTCAAATGCAAGTCCAGATTAAGTCATATGCACGTCAAACTTGTTTACTGCCTTCATACATGTTTATATATAGCTTTCATATCCTATGAAATGCATATACTGCTGAGATAAGAATATAAAACGAATATGTCCAGTACATAAAGCCGGTAACCAATAAGCCAAGCACAAGAGTCTTGGGGAGGTCCACGAATCCTAGTCTTTGGTCCGATGCACGATAGTCTTAGCGGAGGCGAGTAAGGCTATCTAGTTGGTTAAAAGGTATTTCCTAGTTGAACTAGGTGGCGACTCCATCTTTTAAACCATTTCCAGATCGAGAAGTTAGCCATAAGCCTTGGGCGAGCGGCCCCTAAACCCCGCTCCGCTCACATACTGATACTATAAGGTAAGTGTATCCTTAGGGATATAAGGATTATGCGGCGGTTCAAGCGAGTAGATCGATTAAGAGTACTATTGGAAGATCGTGAATTAGGAATAAAGTAGTGCGATGTGAGATGCATAATGATGTCGAGTGAGATGCAGAGAAGAGCTACGAAGATCTACTTTATTACAAGAAGCGAAGTCATAACAAGTTATTATGTTGATGGTTAGAGATAACATTATTAAGGTGTTATTTCTCTCGTAGTAGAAACGAAATGGTGCAGAAAGATGAAGTAAATATATTGATTATGAAAGGGAATTTATGATTAATTCAAGAAAGTATAAGTGGAAGAGCGGATAACTGAAAGTAAAGAGTAGTACGGAAAAGAAGTGCAAAGATATTGGAAAACAAAGGGAGAGTAATTGGATATGAGAGTATAGGAAGTGAAGAGAAGATGTGAAGGGATGTTGACGTCAGAATCATATAAAGTAATGAACAAGAATTATATGGAAAATAATTTAATGGAAAGCGTTGTCAGGAGACTATTTAATATGAATATGAAAGAGTTTCCTCTAGTAAGTTAAGTCATGAGTTAGAAAGTGATGTACTTTAGGTTGAGACATCGATTGTATGATGTAATTGTTGAGATATTCACATAATTATGTGTGAATTGAGTCTCAAGCTGAGAAATTGATGTAAATCAATTCTTAGCAAGGAATACACTACAAGTTTATCTTGAAAAGGAAACTGTTATAACAAACGTGCTGAGTACTGTTTTTGGATAGTCTCACGCATGATGCAAAAACGTTGGATAAATTATGAAATCATAAATGTTATCGTTTCTTGAGAAAGAATTCTAGTATAAGAAGGTAAGTTGCGAGTAATGGAATTAGTATACTATAAAAATTAGGAAATTGCAAGTGATAAGCGGGAATGAACGAAAAGATTATTATTTAAGGACGATAGAGTGACGTTGTTTAAGATAAGATATTCGGTTGTGAAATGACGAATAGAAATCGTTACCAAGGAATGGATTTGATATGAGATAAAGTATTGGTATAAAGTGCAAGAATATGAACATTGAAAGTACAATAAGAGATTAAATAATGTAGAACGATGAAAGGTTGATATTAAGTTAAGATTGACATATACTATCGTGTTGGAGAAATTTGGTATAAAGAGCAAAAGCGATTATCGATAATTTGATGGAAATGGAGCTACGAGTATGTAAATATGCTAGTGTGCTAAAGATGAGTAACACGAGTAAAGACTATTGCTGATAATGGAATAGTAATGAAGTAAGATATTTGAGTAAAGATGGTTGCGATTGTTAGGTGAATAATAAGAAACAAAGAATGGGTAAGTCGTGATTAAGAAGGACATATCGTTAGGAAACGATTAACAAATGAGAAATTTAGCTTACAAGATAAGCTTCCCATCATTGCGTGTTATACGACCACGAAGTGCAAAAAGTTATCATACAAAAAGGAATTAGTCCAAACTCAACGTAACACTCATAGTTTTGAGTTCCAATTCGGGGACGAATTATTTTAAGGAGGGAAGAATGAAACATATCTGACTATTATGACATAAGAATCCGACGTGTGACACACGTATGGTTGAAAGTCCGATAAAATGCATGTCGTGTTTGATATATAACTAAGTTAAATATGTGAAAGGGAAAAAATAAATTGTGATTTAAGGATGAGATAAAATTATATTTTGAGTCATAATCAGGTATGAAGAGATAAACATTCATATCGGGTATAATACGCGTGCAAAGTAGTATTTGATAAAATAACTGTTAAAATAAAATATATTAATATATCAATATGAATCTCTAATTGAAGAGTAGAAAGTTTTGGAGAACTCCCTGATATTAAAACATCAAAATATGGAAGTTTGGAGATAAAAAATTAAGAATAAAAAAAATAGCGATTAAGGGACACGTGGCGTGCATACGAAAAGATAAGTGTCCCGCATGCAAGATGACAAGTGTCACGCATGCACGGTGACACATGGCGCACATGCATAGTGACACATGCCGCACATGCATGGTTACACAAGGCGCACATGCACGGTGACACATGGCGCACTGGCACGGTGAAATGTGGCAAGAAACATTGCCTATAAATAGAATTAAAAAACATTTAAAATATGTTTTTTTGTTTTGTCGATATCTCTCAATCAAGACATTGGAAATTGACATGTTTTATGTCAAATCGAAGCTATCGACGTGATCTTCGACTATACAATTTTTATTTTTCGAAATTGAGCCGAAATATATATCAGAATATCGATGCAAAGTGATGCTAAAAACGACGTGTTCGGTTCGTCGTGCTTCGAATAATTTTCTCGTTTGTTCTTATGAAAATTTAATCTCTTAAATCCTTTGGTTAAAGTTTCTGATTTTTAAAGAGCAGTATCTTAAAGATCTATTGCATGTCGAGACATCGAAATTCAAACCTTTGCGAGTTCATATTGTCATAAGAAGGCGCACGATCTGTGAGTTGTACTTTATTCTTAAATATTAATGTTATTAATTATTTTTATATATATGAAATGTCTGGAAACGATATATAATATATGTTATGAACAGACGATATAGTTCCGACGAAATGAGGTTACCTATTAAACAACAACAGGATTGCGTGTAAAGTAGTAATGTCAATGAATAGATAGTGTTATACTGAATATATATGTTTGTTTGCGATTGCAAGTGTGTGTTGATTCGAGATTTGTGAATCAAGCTTGAAATATTAATGTGTGTGATGTTTGGTTGTGAGAATCATGTCATTCTTATATTTGTATATTCAATGAGAATTGATAATAGTCGTTGGTTGTCTAAAATGGCCATTCAGGCCAGCATCGTGAGAATTAATTATTGGTTGCCGAAAGGCGATTTGGGCCAATAGCGTAATGATGGTTGCCTATATGGCAATTTGGGCCAACATTGTGATAATTAAGTTATTGGTTGCCTAAATGGCGATTCGGGCCAATAACAATATGTTTGTTGCCTAAAAGGCGATTTGTGTAAATGTGGAAACTCGGTGTGAGCATAGCTCTCGGGACCATTAGAGTAACTCGGTGTAGCTCAGCTCTCGGGACTCTAGATATGGAATAAGTGCGGTCGGTGGTAACTCGGTGTAGCTTAACTCTCGGGACCAGGCCTTTTGGATTAAGGATATATTTAGTATTGTGGATTAGGGTTCCAACTATTAATCGTAAGTTGTTATTAAATGTTTTAAACGGTTTTAAAGGTTTTCCATTTGATAAATATAAATAGTGGTATAAACTCATCTTAGTATATCTGACCCCGTTGTTTTCCCAATTTTTCCAGGGCTCGCAGTTCTCGTTCTTTACTTTCCTCGAAGGTTTCATATCTTTTTAAACTGTCAACTATTTTATTCTTAGGCCGCAGTAGTAATTAGCTGTCTTTATTATTATTTCAGTTGTTTGACGGATTTGTCCGACTGGAATATTTATTGTCTAGGCATGTCACATTATTTACTATGGTTTATGTTATGCCATATTTAAGACTCAGTGTTGGATGAGCATGCTATATATAATGTTGGATATTATAAACTGCTAGAATCAGGCTGAAGTCTCGGTTGCCCCCGAGCATTGGTTTTTGTGCAGGTTTATTCATAACCGAGAAAAGAGAGCACCCTCTTTCTTGGCTCGTATTAAACTCCCTCCCAGAATAGCACAAGCTCTCAAAAACAAGGAATTCAAATATCGCTGCTTTATCCGCGGCTCTCGCCTCTGCATCTGGATTTGTGCTTGGCATTTGCTCTTCTACCCGGAATATCTCCAGATCAAGACCCATAATGTAAATTGAGTTGGGAATCCCACCCCTGCCCATTGGTAGGATGACCAAGAACCGATTCCGCCACAACCTTCACTATTCTGTCTTTTATCTAAAAGGCTAGCTGCGGGTGTTGGTACTACATTACTCATGCCCTAGCGCCAGTCGCAATTCATGAAAATGAGTCGTGACACTAGTACTCATTTGAGTTAGGGTTTGTTTTTAATTATTATTTATACCTTATTTAGACTCATCGGTCGTTCGTGCTTAAGAGATGCACCAGGATTAGATTGCTTGCAAGGTTATCATGTGGATTAGCAAGCAGTAAGTTTATATCTCAATTTACCGCTTTATTAAGTAAACTTTATATTTTGTATGTATATTGTATAAATAGATTTCGAATTGTTTTTCAACGTTATGGATTTGATTTGGAACGAGCTACTCGAAGGGCATCATCGAGAATGCGTGCACACCGGTATTAATGATCATATGGAATTGTGGTAGGTTAGAGATACGTCTCACCTTAGTGACGACGCCGATGGAAGATGCGTCTCCCCAGACTCACATATTTATTAGGTGACAGTCGGGGATCGGTTATAGAGATACATCTCACCGACATAACAAATGGATTTAGAATTGTGGTTTAGGATTTCGATGATTATCCATAATAAATAATTGTTTTATAAATGTTTTAAAGGTTTTCTAACTTAATAAATGTAAATGGTTATATGAACTCATCTCAGTATATCTGACCCTGTTGTTTTTCTAAATTTTCCAGGTTTATGATTTGAGCGTTTGGTTGATCCTTGTTTCTTCATTCTTCTTAGGTTTTTTTTTATTTTTCAGAATAAATAGTCAAATTTGTTTTAAACTCTTAAACCATTGTAGTAGTACTAGATTATTTCCCGTCTTAGACTTATAGTTATGTTTTCGACTATTTTTTTGAGTGATCCAACTGTTATTTTATTGCTATTGGCATGATTACTCTGTTTATGGTATTTCTATATATTGCCATACTTTTGGAGTTTTTAATTCAAGACAAGCATACTTTGAATATGTGTTACTTTTATATATTGCTAGACTAGGCTGAAGTCTTGGTTGCCCCCGAACATGTAGTTTTATACAGTTACATTGTTTTAAATGTATATTGTTGGTTATCTGAAAGGCTAGCTACGGGTTTTGGTACAACAATACCCATACCCTAGTGCTGGTCGCAATCTATGAAAATGGGTCGTGATAAAGTTTGTATGAGAGCTTTTGTTTCAAACGAAGGCTTTTTATATGTTATTTGTTTATTTTTTTTGGCATGATAAGTGGTTAATGAATCCTAAGAACTACTACATAATTATGATTCGAGTCATGACTTTGAAACGTCATTTTTTGTTTTCAAAATTTTTTGCGTACTCCTATAGGAATGTCATGAGTGAGTTGTGTGATTTAACTGATATATTTCTTGTATAAGTTGTTGTTTTCACTTGGGTTCACTTGTACGCACTCAAATCATAAGCCTGAAAAATTGGGAAAACAACAGGGTCAGATATACTGAGATGAGTTCATAATGCTATTTACATTTATTAAGTTTAAAACCCTTAAAAAAATCATTTTATACTAATATACTTAGGATTATGGAAATATAGTATTGAAATGATACCAGCTTAAGTATGACGTATCATACTGAACCCATAGTGGATGGGAACAAATCCTCGTCATATAGCAGCGTAAGCAAAACATTAGTCTGCTGATCCCAGAGTACTTACTGGTGCACACAGTCTCGATACAAGCCTATCGAGTAGCGTTTTCCAATCCAAATCCATATTAGCTTAAAACAGTTCAAAACAGTTTATATACTAAAATAATTGCGGTCCTTTGTAAAGCGGTAAATAAAACTACAAACTCACTACTTGCGTATCCACGTGAATCTTGGAAAATAGCCTAAACCTGCTCTGACTCCAAAGCACAAACAGTCGACGAGTCTAGAAACAATGCTTAAGTTATAAACAAATCATCCCCTAACTCTAAGAATACTAGACACCACATAGGACTAGCATCTCAAACCACAACCAAGGTATAAGCCCAAGAACAACATCCATACAAATACATTCCATATTCAAATTAATACCATAGTCAAACAATAAGTTAAGCATAATTGAGTTCCCGTTGAAAATATAATCCGGAGTACTTATATAACTTAGTTTAAAACTTTGAAACCAAGTGAAAATCCCAGAGTTGTGAATTTGCCTTCAAGCTTAATCTCACATGTCGGGTGACCCAAGTCTAACCCGACCCAATTATATGCCAGAGTAAAACCAATGTTAAATCTAAAACTTTTAAACCAAAACATTATTCATTTGAAAATCATGGAACTCAATATAGCTTAACAACAAGGTAACACTTACACAATATGCTCAAAACTAACCACAGTTGGCCAAACCACCCAGAGTAGACACCAGCGTGCCAAATCACTTAAAATGATTCCAACAACATGTATACATATCTAAAGCATAAACTCATATATGAACCAATTAATCAAACCAACAATCATTCATGACATAGAATTTCTAATCTTATAATCAACAAACATGAAACGTTTGCCCAACAAGTTTAAACAATACCAACATACCAAAGTCATACAAACAACCCCAAAAAATGTTTATGGGCAGCAACAATATCCTCAAACAATAACAACAACAAACCAATGTATAATTAAGTATTTTAAGACAACAATCCAACCATAGGTTCAACTTCGAAGTTCTGATGGGATCCGATGCATTAGTGCTGGTATGATCGCACCTGTCACACCTTGCACAATCATCATAAATATCTTCTGCCTTGCAACTCATTCAACCAAAATAAAGACTATTTTTGAAAGTATGTTTTGGTCCCTGATCGTTTTCCATATTTCCCGTTTAGTCCCTGCATTGCAATTCATCGGTGCTCGTTACTCGTTCTGTTTATGTCTCGTCGATAATACTAAAAACAATGCAGGTGCGGACCGTAAAAATGCAAAAAAAGGGTGCAACACGAGGACTTCCCAGGAGGTCACCCATCCTAGTAATGCTCTCGCCCAAGCACGTTTAGCTTCGGAGTTTTGATGGGATCCGGTGCATTAGTGCAGGTATGATCGCACCCTTCACACCTTGCACGATCATCGTATATATCTGCTGCCTTACAACTCATTCAACCAAAATAAAAACTATCTTTAAAAGTACATTTTGGTCCCTGAACTTTTTCCATGTTTCCCGTTTAGTCCCTTCACTGTAATCCATCGATGCTCGTTACTCATTCTGTTTACATCTCGGCGATAATAATAATAAAAAAATAATACAGGCGCGGACCGCAAAAATGCAAAAACGGGGGTGCAACACGAGGACTTCCCAGGAGGTCACCAATCCTAGTACTGCTCTCGCCCAAGCACGTTTAAATTCGGAGTTCTGATGGGATCCGGTGCATTTGTGCTGGTATGATCGCACCCGTCACACCTTACACGATCATCGTATATATCTGCTTCCTTGTAACTCATTCAACCAAAATAAAAACTATCTTTAAAAATACATTTTGGTCCCTGAACTTTTCATATTTCCCGTTTAGTCCCTACATTGCAATTCATCGGTGCTCGTTACTCGTTCTGCTTATGTCTCGCAAATGATAATAATAATATAAAAATACAGGCGCGCACCGCAAAAATGCAAAAGATGGGTGCAACACGAGGACTTCCCAGGAGGTCACTCATCCTAGTACTGCTCTCACCCAAGCACGTTTAACCTCGAAGTTCTGATGGGATCCACTGCATTAGTGCTGGTATGATCGCACCCGTCACACGTTGCACGATTATCGTATATATCTGCTGTCTTGCAACTCATTCAACGAAAATAAATACTATCTTTAAATGTACGTTTTGGTCCCTGAACTTTTTCCATATTTCCTGTTTATTCCCTACATTGAAATTCATCGGTGCTCGTTACTTGTTCTGTTTATGTCTCCGCTATGATGATAATAATAAAAAAATACAGGCGCGAAACGCAAAAATGCAAAAAAGGGGTGCAACGAGAGGACTTTCTATGAGGTCGCCCATCTTAGTACTGCTCTCGCCTAAGCACGTTTAACTTCGGAGATTTGATGGGATCCGGTGCATTATAGCTGGTATGATCGCACCCGTCGCACCTTGCATGATCATCATCATATATATATATATATATATATATATATATATATATATATATATATATATATATATATATATATATATATATATATATATATATATATATATATATCTGCTGCCATACAACTCATTCAACCAGAATAAAAATAATCTTTAAAAGCACGTTTTTGTCCCTGAACGTTTTCCATATTTCCCGTTTAGTCCCTGCATTGCAATTCATCGGTGCTCGTTACTCGTTCTGTTTATGTCTCGGCGATGATATGTAAAACTAAAAAACCATATGTGAATACTTGATACCTTTCAAAATCAGAACGTTACTCGTTACTCGTTTTATTTATAGGCCCCAAAGTGAAAAAAACACGATAGGTGCATTGCGAGGCGCGATGGCCCAATGCGCCTGCCGTTGTGCCTTTTCAAAAGGCACAAAACACCCTGCGGCGCGTTGCGAGGCATGATGGCCCAATTGCCCTCCGACGCGCTCCGATTCTGATCCAACGGTGAACTCTTTCTAGTTCACAGCATATTCAATAATGAGCCCGATCCAACTATGCAATTGGGAGATATGGATGTTTTATCAAGACATGTCAAATTCAGAAGGCACACGAACACATTATCGATTATAAACCTGATACAAATAAAATCGCCGCCGAAAATCACACGACACATGCGACCCGTACAAGATACAACTCAAACCCCAAATATAGTATCACACTTGCTAAGTCCACCAATAACAATCCGAAACTAAGTCGGAAACACAACAAAACCATGACGGAAAAACACGGGATATTAAAATCTCCCCAACTTATATAAAATTCGTCATCGAATTTAACATAACACAACCCACGTAAAACATATGATACAACTATATGTTGTCTGAACAATAACACATGTAACAAACGCGAAACACATAATATGACACCCAATGTAATCAATGAAAGCAATTATAACAATTCTGCATAATGAACTCTGTCTTCCAAGTAACCAATCCAAACTGTAACCATAGGAATTCCGTGTTTAACGACCTACGCACTTGCGTAATAAAAAAAACTCAACAGGTTGTTCCTCGAACTATAACTAAAAATCATGACTTTCATAAACCGAACAATCTTAAAAGGTCATAAGAGCCTTAATGATAACTTCCACTTAACATAAAACGATAACGCCCTTTCTAGGTGATACTAAACGAAGGAATACAAACTCTCACGCATAAAATTCGACTAAAATACTTAGGATAAACAAGAACAAACCTCAAATCTCCATATAAAGCTCGACTGAAATACTTAGGATAAATAAGAACGAACCTCGAATCTCATTCAATGATAACTCTAATCAAAATTTCCACCCAGAGAAAGTCAACACAATACAAAACATGCCAAAAATATATGGGGTATTACATTCTCCCATATCTAAGAAAAATTCGACCTCGAATTATAAATAAGAAACTGATTCGCAGTTTAAACGGTCACAACACACATATTGCGTAAAATTATAATTCTAACAACTTGGTGCTCCAACAACCACTCCGTCAACATAAATGTGAACAATCAAAAATTATCCAACGAAGTTGGTTTCTAAAACTAGCTTGAATCTTAAAATTTTTGAAACCCATATCATCAAAGTTCAAGAACAACCCCGAAGTGAAAATTCTAGTTATTACAAAAACCACACTATATAATATCATTAACTTTGCGAATTATAAAACACAAAACTCACACCGTTATTCAAAAGAAAATGTGAACTTACCTCATGGTAACGAAATCTCATGATTATAACAAACAATCTCAATCACAATGATTCCTTTAATCATCCCATAAGTAGTACACAACTTACACTTATAATAACCAAACCTAAAAATTGATTAACACTTAAGTCTAAGATAATTCGAACATCCAAAATTATTCCACCAATAAATGTAACCTCAAATCCTAACAATAGATCGCCTAGATCACATTCACAATTAACCCGGTCATTGGTTATATTCAAAGTCAGACTTATAGGAAAATAAAATTTCCAAAACACAAAACATTATATATTAATATTTTCTACTTCAAACAAAAATGTTAACATCTTATACCTCCTTTTTTTTTTCAAAACAAAATGCTTTTACTGTTTGAAAAGCTCCAGTTTTATAAACACCTCCTTTTTAAAAACATTTGTATTTGAATTCACCGTTACACCATACTTTTAAATAAATGTACAAATTTATGAAATCGTTCAACTCAGAAAGTTTATTATTTCCTTTTGACATAAATAAGTATCTCTTCGTTTACAAATAATGTTATATCGATATATCAAAACTGTTTGACATAAATCGAATCCACTTTACATAATTGTGCGCCAGGGTGATGATACCTCTCATCCCCAAAGACTTGCATCCAACTCTAATCATTTATATGCACGTGATGCATGTACTATTATGCATGTATTAATTATTAATTTCTTTTTTATTTAGTGAACATACTCAATGCTCAATGCAATTTCCTATTCGAGACATTCAAATTGCATGTTAATGATATGTCTAGGCACAACTACGTGATAAAAACATTTCAAATACTTTCACAAATTTCATTTGAAATCAATTTCTCGATAAAACGTTTTCCAGATGTTACACTCTATGAGACGTGCACTTGATAGCCTCAAAATATAATTTCAAATTCCGTACTCTCAATCTGCCAAATTATATGATACTAATACAATAATTCAAATTGATAACTCCGTTAACATCTCTCATGAATAAAATAATACTCTATTAAACTCCAAAATAAGATGAAACTTAGCTCAAGGAAAACAATACATCGCATATGCTTATACAAAAACTTACCATAAATTCATGCATTACATCGTCCAACTTGATGAAAAGCACTAGCATTATAAGACACACCAATCTATCTCCTCGGATAAGAATTTCCAAAATATGTTGTTCCTTGATAGTCAAAAACCACCAACCGTTTCAAAGAGCACTTTGCTCCTCTCGATATTGAAACCCAAAATATCTCGATCCGCAAAACAATATACTAACACCAGTCTAACCTCAAACTAAAACTAAAGTAATACAGGCCTAAACGAAGTTCGACTCACAAATCAAAAGCCAACATCAAGGTTAAGTCAAAGACCGCATGAAAGAAATTACCTCCCGTGCTACCCAGCACGACGAGATAAAAAAACTCAACCAACATATACCAACCAAAATTGCGAGGTATACAACGCAAATTAAAACTAAAATATTACAAATTCTACAAACCATAAACCACTCAAACATGCGATTAACCATAATTAACCCAAACCTATTTAATGGCAAATAAAAAGCATGCTACAACACACTGCGATTCGTCGTAACAAGAACAACAAGTAATATGTCATCGATCAAAATACGCATCGAAACTCATTTTGAATTATAAAGTCAACCACAAAAGTTTTCAAGTTCTAGTTGAGCCTCACAGTTTTAAAAAAAAATTCCCGGAAAACATCCTTTGTAAATCATTTTTTTAAAAGTTTTTAAAGTATCTCAATCCAAAACAACCAGCGAGTTAGCCGAGTCATTACAAATTATATCCACCAAAAAGGTGATAGCAATCCAATCAAAATCATCCAAGGCGTAAAAGCCAACAACTAATCACCCAAGTTAAACATCATATAAGGCACAACAACCAAAAACGTATCACCCGAAGTAAACACCATATAAGGCACAACAGTCCATAAAACATCACTCAAACTATATCTCTTATATGGCACAAAAGCCAACAAAGCATCACCCGAAGTAAACACCATTTAAGGCACAATAGGCCATAAAACATCACCCAATGTAAAAGCAATTAACACTCCAAAGTAAAGCATCAGTAACACATAAGACCGACATTCAACATTCCTATAGATGAAGGTAGAAAGTTTTGAAAATAAAAGATGACGTTTCAAAAGACAAGAGTTGAATCCTAATTATGAAGTAGATCCTATGACACAGCAACAACTGAACATGCATTAAAGTAGTAAACACATAACATGCAAAATGACCTTGGTTTGAAACCAAAGCTCTGATACCAACTTTGTCACGAACCAATTTCAAGGATTGCGACCGGCGCCAGGGTATGGGTATGGTTGTACCAAAACCAATAGCAAGCCTTGTGGATAATCATACAACATATAAACTTGCAAGAAAACCACTGCTCGGGGCCAACCGAGACTCCAACCTAAGTCTAGCAGTTTATATCACGACTTAAATAATAACTTAAATATTTGAACCGCTAGGCAAAAACCCAAAACTCAACAGCAGGCCTTATATAAATGATCATATCTACTGTATATCATGCCATCAACAATATAAAATAGTCGGACCACACCGACAACCAAAATGTAAAGTTATCATAAATGACTAACTAGTTCTACTGCGATCGAAGAGTATAAAACAGTTGACTAGATTTATTAAAACAAAGGAACCTCCGAAGGAATCAAGAAATCGAAGATTGACCAACTCTCTCAAATCATAAGCCTGGAAAAATTGGAAAAACAACAGGGTCAGATATACTGAGATGAGTTCACAATGCTATTTACATTTATTAAGTTTAAAACCCTTAAAATAAATCATTTTACTGATATACGGAAGATTATGGAAATAGCAGTATTGAAATGATCCCGGCGTAAGTATGATGTATCATATCGAACCTACAGTAGACAGGAACAAATCCTCGTCTTATACCAGCGTAAGCAAAACATTGGTTTGCCGATCCAGAGTACTTACCTATGCACACAGTCTAGATACAAGCCTATCGAGTAGCACGTTCCAATCTAGATCCATAATCGCTTAAAACAGTTTATATACTAAAATAATTGCGGTACTTAATAAAGCGGTAAATAACACTACAAACTCACAGCTTGCTAATTCACGTGAATAACCTGGCAAGTAACCTAAACATACTCTAACTCTGAAGCATGATCAGTCGACAGGTCTAGAAACAAAGCTTAAGTTCAAAACAATCCATCCCCTAACTCTAAGAATACTAGACAACAAATAGGACTAGTATCTCACCCACAAGACAAAGTATATGCCACGGCATAACAATCAAACGTATACAATCGTTAGACAAAGTAATACTAGAGTCAAATAATAAGTTAAGCCTAATTAAGTTCTCTTTTGAAAACATAATCCGGAGTACTTATATAACTTAGTTTAAAACTTTAAAACCAAGTGAAAATCCTGAGTAATGAATTAGCATTCAAGCTTAATCTCACATGTCGGGCGACTCAAGTCCAACCCGACCGAAAGATATTCCAGAATAAAACAAAAGTATGATCCGAAAGCTTTAAATCAAAAGATTACTCATTTAAAAATATGGAACTGAACCTGGCTTAACAACAAAGAAACACATTTATAAAAAAACCCAAACCTATCCACAATTGGTCAAAACACCCAAAGTAGACACAAGCGTGTCACAACACTTAAATAGGTTCTAAATACGCATATGAGTTCACCAATTCAAATATGAAAATAGGGAAGCCAATTGTAATACCCCATATGTTTCCGATGTGTTTCGTCTTGTGTTGACCTTTCCTAAATAGAAATATTGATTATAGTTATCTTTGAAAGAGATTCAAGGTTCATTTTAATTATCCTAAGTATTTCAGACGAGTTTATTCCCTCGTTTGATTTCACCTAGAAATGGCGTTATCGTTTTAAGTTAAGGGAAAATTAGTGTTGATACCTTTTGCGACCATTTGAGATAGTTCTTCTTCCTTCGAATCAACATCAGTAGTGGCCTAATGCCCGTGTTTGAGGCAAGCGAATCGAAATCGACGTATCAATCAGACTGCTTTTCCTTTGGATTTTGATTGAGAAAGGCACTCTATTTTCCATGACCTAAAAACTACCAAAGTCAGTTTGTGCAAGTGGTGGTATTAAGTTATCGTTCGAGGAAAAACCTGTTGAGATTGTAGATACGCAAGTGCATAAGTTGCAGAACAAGGAGATTCTTATGGTCAATATTTTCTAGCGTAATCATTATGTTGAAGAGTGCACTTAGAAAACGGAGTCCGATATGCAAATTCGTTACCCTATTCTGTTTCCTTGAGGTAGGTTGAGTTGGTGTGTTTTTTATGTTTTGTGTTTATTTGTGCGCCTTATATTTTGTGTTATTTGAGTTGTTTCATGTTTAAATTCGAGGATGAATTTTATATAAGTTGGAGAGAATTTCATATCCCGTATGTTTTTTTTTTTGCTTTTTCTGTCGAACTTTCGGTAATTATTTGAATCTTTTGGTCGTGGTGTGATTTATGTTGAGTTGGTTGGCCCATGATTTATGTAATTTTCTCGATTGTTCTCGTGTGGCCCAAGATTCTTTTTCTTGCATGTGCCTTGTTGGTGATGGCCATGCATATACAATTAGACCAATATCTCATTTGAGACACTATTATTGTAACATCTGGTAGACAATAATAATAATAATAATAATTAACACGAATAAAACTGTAATTTTATTTTAAGAGAAATTAACCTTAGTGATGTGTATATAAGTGTAAAATCCGGCAATTAATAATAATAATAATAATAATAATAATAGCAGTAGTAGTAATGGCAAAGTTGGGATTTCATCTTTTTTATAAAACCCTAATCCTAACAAAATGTATTTAAAGAAGTCTATTCTAATTTATTTGTTTTTGCTACAAACAAAACAAGAATTTAAAAGAAAAAAATGAGCCGTCACTAAAGATTTTAATACAGTGGCTTTCATAAAAAAAATGGGAATTTGTCTCTACCAGTAAAAATAAACTTTCCATAACACCTTGTTAATTATTATTTCTATTCTATAATATAATTAAATTTTGTATTAATAATCGATTTTGATATATTTATAATTCTATTATTATCAAAGGGTTTATTTTCTCTGTATTTGTTATCATATTTCTGAAAAGTATTAACGAATTGCATGATTCATTTTTGAGTGGTAATTGGTCATATGTTGAAGCAACATTTTGCCAAACTAAAGGTGGTGTTTCAAATCCCTGAAATATGGAGAAACATATGATATTTTTATTTCTAAACTTTTAATCTTATTAATTTTAAAATATTTTGTGAAAAAAAAAATCTAATAAATGAATAGAAATTCAATGAGTGTTATGTTTATAATACTAGAGCAGTATAGTTAATTATATTTATATACTCCCTCCATCCTATTTTGTTTGTCCACTATACTATATTTAAAAGTTCCAAAATGATTGTCACAATTGTATTATATACACATATTTTTCTATTTTACCTCTTAATATTAATGGATATTATTCTTACATTTGTGGTGGCATTTAATCTTATTATTATTTTATTGACTATTTTTTTCAATATAGTAATTCTCAAGAACCAAAAAAGGGGTACAAAAGGAAGAATTGTTAGCAATTAATGTTTTCTTAATATGTGTGAAAATAAGAAATGGACAAACAAAATGAGACAGAGGGAGTATATATTAACTAGTTGCTAAATATGAGTTATTTTATTATGTGACTGTCATTTAGTTCCTTATTATATGTAATTTCCATTTTATCAAAATTATTATTTTTGGTATTGCAATTTGTAGTTTATGTTTTGATATAAATGGTTGGATCGGATTAGACATTGGTCGCCCGACATGTGAGAAGAAACTGAGCGACGTAACGTCTCAGTTTGCTCACTACGATGGAATTATTAAATTAAATTTAACGTTTTCATTTGGGTTTACCTTTTCCGGATTATATTTTAAGGCGGAAACTCAATAACCTTGACTTGTTGTTGACTTATAATTGTTGAGTATTATGTTTACTATGATTGACTTTACCTTAACTTGTTGTTTGTGGTAGTCCTATGTGGTGTCTAGTACTCTATATAGTTAGGGTCCGTTTTAATAATTACTTATATTTGTTTAGACTTGTCGACCGTTCGTACTTTGGATTCAGAGCAGGTTTAGGCTGTTTGCCAAGATTCACGTGGATACACAAGCAGTGATTTTGTAGTGCCATTTACCGCTATTAAGTACCGCAATTTATTTTAGTATTATAAATATTTTTGAATCGTTTTTAGCGATTATGGATCTGGATTGAAACGAGCTACTCGATAGGCTTTTATCGAGACTGTGTGCACAGATAAATACTTTGGGATCGGCAGACTAAGGTCTTGCTTACGCTGGTAATTTGACGAGGATTTGTTCCCGTCCACTTTGAATTTTTCGGTATGCTATGTCATACTTACGCTGGGATCATTTCAATACTGTATTCCATAATCATATATTATATTAGTATAAAAGGATTTGATTTAAGGGTTTTAAAATTAATAAATGTAATTAGTATTGCGAACTTAACTCATTATATCTAACCCCGTTGTTTTCCCAAATTTTTGAGGTTTATGATTTGAAAGCTGGTCAACTCCGATCCTTTGATTCTTCGGAGGTTTGTTTTATTTTAAATAAATTGTCAAACTAATTTTTATTCTTAAACCGCAGTAGAAAACTAGAAGTCTATATTATTCTAGTTTGTTTTTCGAATTGGTCTGACTTGCTTTATTCTATGCTTTGGCATTATTATTGTTTAACTGTAGTTATTTTTATTTAATGGTAGTACTTTATTTAAACTGGTATTTTAAGTTGGAGTCTCGGTTGCCCCCGAGAATTGGTTTTTCTGCAGGTTTATATGATTGGTAGTTTTCCGCAAGGCTTGCTACAGGTTTTGGTAAAACCATACCCATACCCTAGCGCCGGTCGCGATCCATGAATTTGGGTCGTGACACACTTGGTATCAGAGATTTTGTTTCAAACCAAGGCCTTATGCATGTTATGTGTTATGCATTTTTGGCATGATAAGTTGATGTCGTGTCTTAGGAACTACTGTGAAATTAGAATTTGTGTCGTGTCTTTTGAAACGTCATCTTTTAATTTTAAACTTTCTACCTACACCGATAGGAATGTGTTGAGTCAATCTTTTTATGTCTTGATTTGATGCTAATAGTTTTGTTGTTGATACTGTTTCGTTTGGGTGATTTTAAATTGCTTTTTATTTCTCGGAAAATCTTATTATGGTAAATTGCTCTAATTCATGCTTGGGCATGATATCATTTTTATTATCATATTGTTGGTGCGTTTTACTGGGTGATAGTATTTTGGCTTTTATGCCTTTAATAAAATTGTTGATATTAGATTATTTTGTGAGTACTTCTAGCGTTGGCCGAAAGCCTTGATTTTAAAAATGATATTTTATCAGGCTTGATATTGTTTCGGGTTTAAATGACGTTTGACTGAATTTTTTTTATCACGTTTTGTGGATTATGTTGCTGGCCTTGATTTTAAAAATGATATTTTATCAGGCTTTGATATTGTTTCGGGTTTAAATGACGTTTGACTGAATTTTTTTTATCACGTTTTGTGGATTATGTTGCTGGATACGACACCCTAAAATACTATTTTAGTATCTTGCCAGTAAAAAAAATTAAATTCATGTATTTCAAATTCTTACATTTGACTGATGATTACAAAAGGGTTATTCTTTTGAAATAAAATGATTGTCTCGTATTTTAAATTTTAAACGTTACATCTGAATTGTTATTTCTAAAACGATTGTCTTTGAATTAAAATTATTTTTAAAGGGAATACCATTTTGACATTTTAATATTGCATTCGTGATTTTACCATTTTTTAGTTTCTCAATACTTTGATGTTGTTGGTCTTGTGCTCGATTTGCTAATTTTGATTGAAGCTTATGTTTTTAGAAAGGTTGTTAAAAAAAATTGTTTTCTCACTTGGGCGATGAGTTTGATGTTGTTATGTGGGTGACGTCGAACTTTTTCTTTTGAAAATATTGAAATTTGTTTTAAAATGCGTTTTTCCGGATTTGAAAACTTATTGTATATGTTCTTTTTTACAAATGGTTCTTGCGGGTTTGACTTAGGTCACCTAAGTTTGGAGTTGAGCTTGGAAGTTGTAATCACTCGGCTAACTCGATGATTTTAAATTGAGGCGTTGAGAACAAATTTTAACCATTGATTTGTAAAGAAGTTTTCCGGAAAATGATTTTTTTTCTTAAACTATGGGACTCGACATGAACTTGAAATCTATTTTTGTAAATTTTATCTTTCAAGATGGGTATTGATGCGTACTTTCGATCAATATCTTTATTTATTTTGATCCGATTTGACGTTTTGAGCATGTTATATTATATTTTAATATTTTGATCATTTCCGGACAGTTTGAGTTGTAACAATGTCGGTAGGAATTCGTTGACCACATAAGATGGTCTATGCTCAATCCTTTGAGATTTATATTGTTTAACCATCCTAATGAGTAATTGTTTTACTGCGAGATGTTTAAGTGTCATTATTTTTGTCTCTCATGATTGATTAAGTTATGTCATATCAGTTATTGACCTCGTTGGCCTCATTGTGTGGAGTGTCACGTGAGGGTATCTCTCATTAGTTTTTCCTTGGTTTAACTTTTGCGTTGGTGTCAATGTGCGATTCGAACCTTTGTTTTGACCCTGCGATTAGTTTAGATGTTATAATTCGTTTATGCCAGATCTATTGTTTGAACTCTGGAGATTTTGGGTGATTAATTTTGACATCAAGTAATTTGAGGAGCGACTCTTGGGATCATTAGTAGATCCTGTTTAAGAATCGATCTTTGTTATTGGAAGGTGAGTTGAGTTAAATTACTCAACACCGATGGAATAATTCTACTCGTAGGTGTTTGCCTCGTGCGTGAAGCTTCGAGCGTTAGGCGTTTCTAGGTCGGACTCGTTTTTGATAAATTGGAGTATCAAAATTTTTGGCTTTTGGCATTCTAGAAATTGATTTGGAATCTGTGAATCGAGATTGATCAGTGTAGTAATACGCTAGTGTTTGCATCAGGTAGATCAGTGAAATACCAAAACTGGTGGTGGGGCTGTGAAGGCGGTTGTGTTGCTTTATTGTTTTTGGAGAAATTTTCAATTTTATTTGAGGTGGAAGTCATTGTTCGGTAAATTTTAGTTCATTGTTGTTTTGGGTTATTTCGTTAATGACGATGCAAATTGGTGGATTAGGATAATGAAGATGGGAAAATATGTCAAGTTGGATGAATGCGCGTCTAACAGAGTGTAATGTATTGTAAATATTTCGAAGGGAAATTGATTTCAAATATTAACTTGTTAAAATAATTGAAATATTTTCAATACGTAATTGTGCCCAGACATATCATGAACATGCATTTATAATGTCACAAATGGGATTGCATTGAGCACTTATGTTCATTAAGTAAAAGATAAATCAGTAGTTGATACATTCATAATAGTACATGCATCACGTGCATAGAAATGATTAGGGTTGGATGTTACTCTTTGGGGATGAGAGATTTCATCTCCTTGGCGCACAATTATGTAAAATGGATTTTTATCGATAAAGTATTTTGAGAAAAATGTTTTAAATCAAGCTTGCGAGTCGCATTGTGATAAACTTATTTATAAAGTTGTCGGATTTCAAATGATTTAGAAACTGTTACCGAAAGGTAGTTGGACAAATACTCTGTGATGATGGTGGTGAATATTTTTGGATGATTGCGTTGTTAGAGATCGGCCTGTGTTCTCAAAATCTTGTATTTTATAGAAAATAAGAATAAATTTGAAGTTGCGCTCGTAAAATAGTTGTGCCAAGTGCGGTGTATGTTTATATTCAGATTAGGAAATTTTCGTGATAATTTCCGATTTATTATTTAAAAGTTTGTGGATTTAGGATATTGGTTATTGCTCCTGTGTGTTTAGACAATGCATTTTTTAAAGAGACATTATCTTTTCAGATTTTAAAGTGTGCAAGTATTTTGGTATATTGATATAAAGATTTTTTATAAATAAAGAAAATTGCATTGCTAACTTTATTCTTTTGAAAAAAGGATGAAATTTCATAATATTTGATTAAAAAAGAATAATAAATTTTCGGTTGAACGATTTCTTCAAATTGTGTTTTTGTTTGAGAGCAAGATTTAGAAACGACTTAAATTTTGGATGTTTGAAACATCAATGTGTATTTCAGTACGAAGGATTTTCCACGGTTTGTGTACTTTCGAGAAAGAGATACATTTATTTTAACAAGTTTAATTTAAAGATAACGTAAATTTTGTTAGTTGATGTAATACCCCAAAAGATTTAATTATTTATTTGGGCCACGTGTCGAGTTTAAACTCGCTAGAGTGGCGAAATCGGAAAGATTTCTGATAAAATTAAGATAATTAAGTTTTAGTAGGTCGGTTTTGGAAAAGATAATAGCGAAGAATTTAATAATATATTTCAATTCTAGAGTTGGAAGTGGAATAGAAAGGAAAAATGCCAAGAAAGGCCCAAAATAAAATGCAGGGACTAAAGTTGTAATTTAACCACTATGTGTTGAAAATGGAAATTCATAGGTTTTGACGGGAAAGTATTAATATCGAGCTTCGTATTATTTATTGGATATAAATAATACGTAAAAGTTATAATTTAAGAATTTATAGATTTAGTTATGGACTAAATCGTACAAATGAAAAGTTTAAAGGATAAATGGTAACAAAAAAAGGACCAAATGGCACTTTAGCCAAGATATATATATTTATTTCATTTGAAAAAGAAAGATAAGAGAAAGGAAGAAGTCCAGAGAGTTCCATGTCAATCGATATCGTCGTTTCGCCGCCGTTTCGCCGTTTGGAGTCCGATTCAAGCGATTTGCGCGGCAATCTCTTCAAAATCGAAGGCTCTATCGATCCTAAGCTCCAAATTAAGGTAAGAATCTCGAAATTTGGTGTGAAATTCGAATATACGGGCTGTTTTAGCGAATTAAGCAAAATTGATGTTTTTGGATCGTTTTTAGCGTTTTGACGAGAACCGAATTACGGGTTTGTGAGGAAATGAAGTGTTTTAGGTGTTTGACGAGTGGTAGCACGACGGGGCGCCCGAAAACGACGTTTGTGCGGATTTAGCAACATTTGTGCGGACGCATAGTGTGCGAATGCACACTTGTAGTGTGCCACACTGAAGTATGCGAACGCACACTACACTGTGAAGACGCATAGTGCCCTTGCGCACCCGCACAATGGGTCCATGAGGACCAAAATGGTCTTTTAGCCCTAATTGAGCGGGATTTCAATATTTTCAAATATTAGACCCAATAACGATTAAGGACCCCGATATTGTCAACATTTTACGCGAGCAATGATAATGGAAAACGCTAAGGATGTTATACGTTTCTCGAATATGAGAAACAAAGTTCGATATATCGTGAATACGATAAAGGAATATCGAGTTCACGAATAACATTAAGAATGAAACATAACCCTAGAATTTAAAATATTACACGTATAAAAACACAAGATTAATATCTAACTATTAAACATTAATTATTATGTATTAGACGTGTTAGCGAGTAGAGCGGTCAGTAGACGTGGGATAGCGAGGGCATATCATTTCATCGACTACGTCATTGATTGGATTGCTGTTTTTGTGAGTTGCACTTTAATTTCGTGTATTACATATTAAAGTTATATTATATATATGTAAATTGTTTACACGCATCGCATTATATATGATTGATTGAAATGTTATATGTTTTATTAAGTTTTTATATACGAGGAACTAGTATACAATCCGAAGAAACCTACTGGGTGTCAATAGGCTTTGCGATCACCAGTATCGAGTCAGTCTAGTGTATTTGCATATGAGAGATGATTTAATACTATATGATATGAAATGACACGATATAAATATGAATTTCGAAGTTGGACAATGAATTCGATACGAGTGAGCACTCGGCTACGGTGTAGTCTAGAGTCCCCGTATCTAGTGAGTTGGACTCACACTTTGGGATTAAGAGATAGGTCGTGATCGAACGAGGTAGAGTGTGAGCACTCCCGGGTCAGACTATCTGGATTAGTATGATTTTATTATTCAAAAGTTGTGTCGCATGCTAGGATATTAGTTTCGTACGGATCAAATACCTGTTTATATGTATTATTTTATATTAAATTATTGTTTTCTTGAAATGCGATGCTATGTTTTATTGTAATGCCGTTAGTAAACTGCAAACTCACTCAGTATTTTCCCAAATACTGACCCCTCACCTTTGATGTTTTTTCTGGTGCTTAGTATGTGGGCTTAGCTAGAAGCCAGTTTTGAAGTCTAGAAGTCAGCTGTGTATGTATTGTTTCGTGACTTATGTGAGTGCTGCAGTAGTGGTCCCGTGTCGACAGAGTCGTAGCCTAGACAGCAGTTCATTTTGAGTGTGCATATTACTTGCTGTCTTGTTTATATGTTTTTGTAGGCTACAGGTAGTATGTTTATTCACGGCCCCAGATGCCAGTGATATGTTTTATTACACTAACTTATGTATATAGTACAGCGCGGTCAGTTCGTACTGGGTACGGTAACTAGAGCCCGCGAGGCTTTAAACAGTTAGTGTAAATATTTGATTAGATGTTATATATGTGTATTTGCTTCCATTGTTAATGTTATCTATTTATTATTTGCGAAAAATTCATAGTGGTTTGAGGCTTGCTACGGGTTCCGGAGCTACCACTCCCGTTCCCTAGCGCCGCTTGCGGCTCAATATTTTGGGTCGTGACAATGTTGGTATCAGAGCAGTTGGTCCAGTTACCACTGCAAGTTTGTTTCAATGTTTATTTGAGAGCAGTTGTCCCAGTTACCACTGCCATTCTTGTCTGAGTGTTTGTTGATTTGGGATACTCTGTCAAGTAAGTAAACCTAGGAACTACTGCAGCAAGAGAGTCGGACCTTAGTTGCCTGCATTTGTTTGATATGTGCATTAGTAATATGTGGTACAGTGCGCGGAATTAGGGCTACTAACCTATTAAGTGATTAGTATATGTATATACGAACGACTGAGATAACTAAGTGCTTACTACTTTCGCTAGAATTGTTAAATGATTATTTGCTTTTAAACTACGTGCATTTGGATTAAATGCTAAATGTTTACAGCATTTTATAAGTTAATATTGGAATTGCGTGTGGAAATGGGCTCAGATGGTCGCTTATGTTTGAAATTGTTTCTTTTCAGCATGTCTGGGCAGAACGGAGCTCAGTCACATGCTGAGGAAGAACGTGAGGAAGCGCCTCCTATATGTCAAAATGAATTTCACAATGAAATAGGCGAACCATCTGGAGTCCATCAGAATGGATTCCACGCAAATATTAGAAGATCGCCATAAATTTATCAGAATGGCTATATGTCTGTGTCAGAGATTGGCAGTTCTTTTGGAAATAGAGGTAGAGTCCATTCGCCAGAAATAGAGTATATTGAAGAAGATGAGGAGGATCCTGAGGAGGATCCATAAGAGGACCCTGAGGAGGATCCTGAAGAGGACCCTGAGGAGGATCCGGAGGAGGAAAATCTAGAAGAAGAGTTAGAAGGAGAGAATTTGAAGAAGAGGAACTGTTAGATGAATCAGACATTGAAGAGTACAGAAGCGAGCATTTCTGGTCTAGGGTGCGGAGATACCGTGATTTGAGAGAAGATGCAGATATAGCAAATGGTCAGGCACATATAGCTTTAAACCAAGTTAGGAGGCAGATGCGCTCCATTTCTAGAGAGATGCTAACAGTAGGGTTGTATTCTGCTAATTTTCTGCAAATGGTTGAGGGAGTCCCTTATCTAAATGAAGATAATAAAACCATCAGCCGTAGATACGTCAGAGGCTTAGGACCTGAGTTTGGTGAGCTATATGAATATGTAGGTGAACATTTTGGGATGCTCACTACGATGGCCCGTAGAATCGAGACTGAACGTGAGTGGGAGGGCGATCCCGTTCGACCCTTCTATTTTAGGCGTGAGTTCCATCCGGATTACGTCAACACATCCTCTGGAATCAGGACCAACCCCCACTTTGTGCATAGAGGCGGAGGCTACTCCGGTAGAAGAGTTAGGGGCCGACACACAGGCATAGTCATTAGGGAACCTAGCGTTCCGCATCAGGCACCTCCAGGTATCAGCGATTTACATGCTCTGTGTGTTTGTGTTAATATGTTTGCACGGCTATGTATATGTTTGCTGCATTGCATATAGAATATCAGTATTAGGATAATACCTTTGATAGCTAGAACCTATAGGAAGTAGTATCCACGAATACGCGCCTAATAAAAGAAAGTATGAACATGATTTATAAAAGTAATAATATAATAAACACCACATAATACATATATCGCGAACGTAATTCCTATATTACGTTCTCGAAGCTGTAAAAGAAAAGATAGATTACTGAAAAGGGAATCGATGTGGAACATCGGTACCTACATTTGTGTATGACATGATACAGTGTATCAAAGAAGTGGATGTAGTGATTACAGCAATAGAGAACTTTGAATTGAATTGAGTTATCGGAGATATGGAAAAAGAAGTGATGTGACAGAAGAATAGTCAGGAAAAACGACAGTAAGTGACAGCAATACAAAAATTTGAAATATACCCAATAAGTATAAAGAAAGCCGTTAATAGTCGCAGAGTGTACAATCTAGAGTAAACTTACGATTTTATGAAAATTATGAAAGTTTTTAAGATTTTTTTTGAAAGTACAATTGCGCTCAGACATCGCATACGACATTGCATAATCACTTTAGAAATGCATAAGAAAATGATTTTCAAATTATAGATCATGCATCATATCTTTACAATGATAAAGAAAATGCGATTTCGAGCAAATCTTTGGTGATGAGAGGTGTCATCACTCTGAGCTACAATTGTATTGACGATTTTAAATGATTTATGAAAAGTGATTTAAAGTGCTAGCTAGCCAAAAAGATGTTTTCGAAATCGTATTGGTTTTGTAAGTGAACTCAGACGTGAAACTCTGCGACGGATAATAAAAGATTTTTAATAAATAAGAATAAGACTTGTAAAAATAAACCCCAATAACAAAATAAAGCCATGTTAACGATTAATTGCAACACAGTTAACGAAGTTAAAATAAAATGCAAATAAGGAGTTATCTACGGAGAGCATACGCAGACAAGATGCGATGCGCTGGCAATGTCTAAGGATACAATATCTATCCTTATGTTAAAACAAAGGGTGCAATGACAGAGAATCATGTTAGACGAAAGAGAAGTAATGAATGCGCAAGGATGAAGAATATAATGATTATCCTTATATTAAGACAAGTAACATAGCAACCAAAAGCCATATCGGAGGAGAGAAATTAAAAGTATAAAGGATGAGAAGACGATAATATGGATGATGATCATCAAGTAATATTTTAAGGATATGTAACCTTATCAATGTCAGCAATAGAAGATATAGAGAAACACATTAAAAAAGAAGTAAAGGATACGAACGACGAAGAAGATGATCTTGTAAGATGTGAAGGTTCGAAGTTAGATAGATCAAGAAATAAATGATGCTATATGACTGATATTAAGTGAAGTTACTAATATCAGCGTTAAGAGCTGTAAGTTGCGTTAACAAAAAGGACAAAAGTTAAATTGTAGAATTCTAGTATAAAGATAAAGGTCACGCACATAGACATGCGTATCAATAAATTTAAAAATGGAAAAAAATAAATATGAAAGAAAATGTGATAGGAAACGTATGTGTCCTTAAAATCTAGTAAGATGATTTGAGCAATAGAAAGTTCTAGAGATACATCAGAAGGATTATCAGAATAAAAAAGCAGCAATGGAACTGCTATAAACGGAGGAACGACGTATGTTATAATAACAAGAGTTGGTATTAGTACAGAGAAATCAAGTTGCTCAAACGACAATTAGAACCATATCATAAGTGCTAAGGAAACACTTCAAGAAGAAAATAAAATGCAGAATAAGGACAAACTAAGAAACAATCATAATAAGTATCAGGACGAGACCTTGAAGAGTGAGAATAAGTTGTGAAGCTATTCGAGAGTAGGAAGAAGAAGTGTAAGACGAAAAAGAAAGTCGTTCATGTAACAAGGAGGGATTAGGATAAGGAAAGTGATGAAAATTTATGAGATTGTCAGTTATAAATTAATACAAATACCAAAGCGGATAAATATGAAGTTAAGAAGATAGATCATTAAAGATATATTGGATTATTTTGATATTAAAAGTAAGAATGCAAGTGAGCGAAGACTAATTAGTGAGAAACATTCTTGAGACAGTTAAGTATTAAAGAAACATTTAAGATTCTTATGAAGTCAACATGAATAAGGAATTGTAACGTAAAGAAAAAAAACATGTTTGACTGACAAGACAATTAAAGACTCGAGAGGATCTTCAAGAACCAATCAAAGAGAGTCAAAGAAGATAAAAACACGAATAGTAGCGGTCAAAGAAGACGGTCGTACAAGCTACACGATTAAAATTAACGTAAAACGAGCGGTTATAATAACGGTAAACGAGTGAAGAATCACAACTAACAAAACGACGTAAGGTTCACGATAGTTTAATAAAACAAAGGAAAGAGAAATTGTAGATAGTAAATGATGTATCAGGCTCAGCTATGTTAAGAGATAGTAAATGTGTTAGACAAGGTGCAAGTTGAAAGAGATTGGTTGATGAGAAATGAAGTGTCAGATAATGATAGAGAGGAGTAAGAAATGACAAGAACCAGCTAAGAAAGAAAAGTGACAAATACAAACGATAGTAAAGACCATAACCGTTGATTATGATTACAAGAGAAAATACTCATAGAAGTATGAATGAAGAAAGTACGTCATTAGGGATGTAGCCAGCACGTCGTGACTATACACGTACAAAAGAGACAAGTAGCGACCCGATGACGACTAAGAATGGAATAATGGGTTTGGACAGTATTAATTAAGGATTAATGACAACCATGTGATAAGGACACAAAGATCTCAGTATCGAGGGTACGCTAAAGCCATACTACTTTAGAGAGGCAACAGATGAACACAAATAATAACAAGAAGATTCTCAACTATGCGATGGTACGAGGTTATAAGGGGAGATCTAAAAGCGGAAGTAAAAGAAAAGCTACGACTAAAACGCACTAGTGGACATCAAGGAAAGCGTACGACCAATTATAAGGTCTCAATAAGTTCTATGAAAATTCGAAGAAGAATTTTTATAAGGGGGGAAGAATGTAATACCCCAAAAGATTTAATTATTTATTTGGGCCACGTGTCCAGTTTAAACTCGCCAGAATGGCGAAATCGGAAAGATTTCTGATAAAATTAAGATAACTAAGTTTTAGTAGATCGGTTTTGAAAAAGATAATAGCGAAGAATTTAATAATATATTTCAATTCTAGAGTTGCAAGTGGAATCGAAAGGAAAAATGCCAAGAAAGGCCCAAAATAAAGTGCAAGGACTAAAGTGGTAATTTAGCCACTATGTGTCGAAAATGGAAATTCATAGGTTTTGACGGGAAGGTATTAATATCGAGCTTCGTATTATATATTGGATATAAATAATACGTATAAGTTATAAATTAAGAATTTATTTAGTTATGGACTAAATCGTATTAATGAAAAGTTTAAAGGATAAATGGTAACAAAAAAAGGACCAAATGGCACTTTAGCCAAGGTATATATAATTATTTCATTTGAAAAAGAAAGATCAAAGAAAGGAAGAAGTCGAAAGAGTTCCATATCGATCGATATCGTCGTTTCGCCGTTCGGAGTCCGATTCAAGCGATTTTCGCGGCAATCTCTTCGAAATCGAAGGCTCTGTCGATCCTAAGCTCCAAAGTAAGGTAAGAATCTCGAAATTTTGTGTGAAATTCGAATATATGGGCTGTTTTAGCGGATTTAGCAAAATTGATGTTTTTGGATCGTTTTCAGCGTTTTGACGAGAACCGAATTACGGGTTTGTGAGGAAATGAAGTTTTTTAGGTGTTTGACGAGTGGTAGGACGACGGGGCGTCCGGAAACGACGTTTCTGGGGCTGTGTACACGGCTTCACACGGTGTGCGGACGCACAGTGTGCGGACGCAGACTACACTATTCGGACGCACAGTGCCCTTGCGCACTCGTAGAGTGAGTCCATGAGGACCAAAATGGTCTTTTAGCCCTAATTGAGCGGGATTTCAATATTTTCAAATATTAGACCCCAATAACGATTAAGGACCCCGATAATTTAAAAAGTAAGGTTTTAGCTCGACATTTTACGCGAGCAATGATAATGGAAAACGCTAAGGATGTTATACGTTTCTCGAATATGAGAAACAGAGTTCGATATATTGTGAATACCATAAACGAATATCGAGTTCACGAATAATATTAAGAATGAGACATAACCCTAGAAGTTAAAATATTACACGTATAAAAATACAAGATTAATATCTTACTATTAAACGTTAATTATTATGTATCAGACTTGTTAGCGAGCAGAGAGGTCAGTAGACGTGGGATAGCGAGGGCATATCATTTCATTGACTACGTCATTGATCATATTGCGGTTTCTGTGAGTTGCACTTTACTTTCGTGTATTACATATTAAAGTTATATTATATATATGTAAATTGTTTACACGCATCGCATTATATATGATTTATTGAAATGTTATATGTTTTATTAAGTTTTTATATACAAGGAACTAGTATACGATCCGAAGAAACTAGCTACATATTGGGTGTCAATAGGCTGTGCGATTACCAGTATCGAGTCAGTCTAGTGTATTTGCATATGAGAGATGATTTAATACGATACGATATGATATGAAATCACACGAAATAAATATGAATTTCGAAGTTGGACAATGAGTTCGATACGATTGAGCACTCGGCTGCGGTGTAGTCTAGAGTCCCCGTATCTAGTGAGTTGGACTCACACTTTGGGATTAAGAGATAGGTCGCGATCGTCGAGGTAGAGTGTGAGCACTCCCGGGTCGGACTATCTGGATTAGTAATTTCTCCTTTTCAGCTATTTATGCCAAACGTTTACAAACGTTGCGACACAAATCCAAAAGTTTCGCCTTTTTAGCAATTGAAGCCAAACGTTTACAAACGTTACGACACAATTCCAAACGTTTACAAACACTACGAAACAAATCCAAACGTTTCACCTTTTTAGCAACTAAGCCAAACATTTACAAACGTTGCTAAACAAATCCAAACATTACACCTTTTTAGCGATTTAAACCAAACGTTGACAAACGTTCCGAAACAAATCCAAACGTTTCACCTTTTTAGCAATTTAAGCCAATCGTTTACAAAGGTTACGAAACAAATCCAAACGTTTAACCTTTTTAGCGATTTAAACAAAGGTTACGGAAAAAAATCCAAAGGTTACAAAACAAATCCAAGCATTTCTCCTTTATAGCAATTTAAGCCAAACGTTTATAAACATTACGAAACAAATCCAAGCGTTTCACGTTTTTAGCGATTTAAGCCAAACGTTTACAAACGGTACAAAACAAATCCAAATGTTTCCCCTTTTTAGCGATTTAAGACAAACGTTTACAAACGTTACGAAAGAAATCCTAACGTTTCACCTTTTTAGCTATTTAAGCCAAACGTTTAAAAGCATTACGAAACAAATCCAAATGTTTCACCTTTTTAGTGATTTAAGCGAAACGTTTACAAACGTTACGAAACATATCCAAACGTTTCACATTTTTAGCAATTTAAGCCGAACGTTGACAAACGTTATGAAACAAAACCAAATGTTTCACCTTTTTAGCAAATTAAACCCAACGTTTACAAACATTACGAAATTAATCCAAACGTTTCACATATTTAGCAATTTAAGCCAAACGTTTACAAACGTTACGAAACAAATCAAAACGTTTCACCTTTTTAGCGATTTAAGCCAAACATTTACGAAGGTTATGAAACAAACCAAAATGTTTCCCCTTTTTAGGAATTTGAGCCAAACGTTTATAAACGTTACGTAACAAATCCAAGCGTTTCACCTTTTTGGCAATTTAAGCCAATTGTTTACAAATGTAACAAAACAAATCCAAGCGTTTCACCTTTTTAACAATTTAAGCCAAACGTTTACAAACGTTACGAAAGAAATACAAACATTTCACCTTTTTAGCGATTTAAGCGAAACGTTTACAAACCTTACTAAACAAATCCAAACGTTTCCCCTTTTTAGCGATTTAAGCCAAACGTTTAGAAACGTTACAAAAGAAATCCAAACGTTTCCCCTTTTTAGCGATTTAAGCCAAACGCTTACAAATGTTTTCAAACAAATCCATACGTTTCGCCTTTCTAGCAATTTAAGCCAAACATTTACAAATGTTACGAATCATATCCAAACGTTTCCCCTTTTTAGAGATTTAAGCAAAATGTTGACAAACATTACGAAACAAAACCAAACGTTTATAACGTTACTAAACAAATCCAAACGTTTCACATTTTTAGCGATTTAAGCCAAACCTTTACAAATGTTACTAAACAAAACCAAGAGTTTCACCTTTTCAGCAAACAAATGTTACGAAACAAATCAAAGCGTTTCACTTTTTTCAAAATTTAAGCCAAAGAAACATTCCTAAACAAATCCCAGCGTTTCATATTTTTAGTAATTTAAGCGAAATGTTTAGAAACGTTACGAAACAAATCCAAGCGTTTCACCTTTTTAGCAATCTAAGCCAAACGTTTAGAAATGTTACGAAACAAATCCAAACGTTTCACCTTTCTAGCGATTTAAGTCGAACGTTTACAAACGTTAAGAAACAAAACCAAACATTTCACCTTTTTAGCAATTTAAGCGAAACGTTTACAAACATTACGAAACAAATTAAAATGTATCCCCATATTTTAGCGATTTATGCCCAACGTTTAAAATGTTACGAAACAAATCCAAATATTTTACATATTTAGCGATTTATGCCCAACGTTTACAAACGTTACGAAACAAATCCAAACGTTTCGCCTTTTTAGCGATTGATGCCAAACGTTTACAAACGTTACGAAACAAATCGAAACGTTTCACCTTTTTAGCGATTAAAGCCAAACATTTACAAACGTTACGAAACAAATCAAAAAGTTTCACCTTTTTAGCTATTAAAGCCAAACATTTACAAACGTTACGAAACAAATCCACACGTTTTCCCATTCTAGCAATATTAGCAAAACGTTTAGAAATATTACGAAACAAATCCAAATGTTTCACCTTTTTCGCGATTAAAGCCAAATGGTTACAAACATTACGAAAGAAATCCAAACGTTTTACCTTTTTAGCGATTGAACCCAAACATTTACAAACGTTACGAAACATAGCCAAACGTTTACAAATGTGACAAAACAAATCAAAGTGTTTCACCTTTTTAACAATTTAAGCCAAACACAAACGTTACGAAACAAATCCAAACGTTTCACCTTTTTAGGGTTTTAAGCCAAACATTTACAAACGTTGCGAAACAAATCCAAACGTTTTCCCAGTTTAGCGATTTAAGCCAAACGTTTACAAACGCAAAGAACCAAATTCAAACGTTTGACCTTTTTATCGATTTAGCGATTTAAGCCAAACGTTTACCAACGTTACGAAACAAATCCAAACGTTTTGCCTTTTTAGCAATTGAAGTCAAACGTTTACAAATGTTACGTAACAACACCAAACATTTCACCTTTTTAGCAATTTAAGCCAAACGTTTAGAGATGTTTCGAAACAAATCCAAACGTTTCACCTTTTTAGCTATTTAAGCCAAACGTTTACACACGTTACAAATCAAAACCAGACGTTTCACCTTTTCAGCAAATTAAGCCGAACGTTTACAAACGTTACGAAACAAATCCAAACGTTTCAAATTTTTAGCGATTGAAGATAAAAGTTAATAAACGTTACGAAACAAAATCAAACGTTTAACCTTTTTAGCAATTTAAACCAAGCATTTACAAACGTCACGAAACAAATTCAAGTGTTTCACCTTTTTAGCAAATTAAGCCAAACGTTTACAAACGTTATGAAACAAATCCAAGTATTTCACCTTTTAAGCAATTTAAGCCAAACGTTTACAAACGATATGAAACAAATCCAAACGATTCACGTTTTTAGCGATTTAAGCCAAACATTTACAAAAGGTACGAAACAAATCTAAGTGTTTTACCTTTTTAAAGATTTAAGCCACACGTTTACAAACGCTACAAAACAAATCCAAACGTTTTCCCTTTTTAGCAATTAAGCCAAACGTTTACAAACGTTGCGAAACAAATCCAAACATTTCACCTCTTTTGCAATTTAAACCAAACGTTGACAAACATTCCGAAAAAAATCCAAACGTTTCACCTTTTTTGCATTTTAAGCCAAACGTTTACAAACGTTACGAAACAAATCCAAACGTTTCACCTTTTTAGCGATTTAAGCCAAACATTTACAAACGTTACAAAACAAATCCAAACGTTTCACCTTTTAAGCAATTTAAGCCAAACATTTACAAACGTTACGATACAAATCCAAACGTTTCCCCTTTTTAGCGATTTAAGCCAAACGCTTACAAACATTACGAAACAAATCCAAACGTTTCACCTTTTTAGCGATTTATGCCAAACGTTTACAAATGTTACGAAACAAAACCAAACTTTTTAAACGTTACGAAGCAAATCCAAACGTTTCACATTTTTAGCGATTTAAGACAAAATCAAGCGTTTCTCTTTTTAGCAATTTCAGCCAAACGTTTATAAACATTACAAAAAAAATCCAAGCGTTTCACCTTTTTAGCAATTTAAGCCAAATGTTTACAAACGTTACGAAACAAATCCAAGCGTTTCCCCTTTTCAGCAATTAATGCCAAACGTTTACAAACGTTACAAAACAAATCCAACTGTTTCACCTTTTTAGCAATTTGAGCTAAATGTTAACAAACGTTACAAAACAAATCAAAATGTTACGCCTTTTTAGCGATTTCAGCCAAACAGTTACAAAGATTATGAAACAAATCCAAATTTTCACCCTTTTAGCGATTTGAGCCAAACGTTTACAAACGTTACAAAACAAATTAAAATGTTTCACATTTTTAGCAATTTGAGCCAAATGTTTACAAACGTTACGAAACAAATGCAAGCCTTTCACCTTTTTAGCAATTTAAGCCAAACGTTTACAAATGTTACGAAACAGATCCAAACGTTTCCCCTTTTTAGCTATTTATGCCAAACGATTATAAACGTTACAAAACAAATCCAAACGTTTCATCTTTTTAGCGATTTTAGCCAAACATTTAAAAATGTTTCAGAACAAGTCCAAATGTTTCGCCTTTTTAGCGATTTTAGTCAAACTTACAAACGTTACGAAAAAAATCCAAACGTTTCGCCATTTTAACAATTTAAGCCAAACATTTGTAAACGTTACGAAACAGATCCAAACGTTTCACCTTTTTAGCGATTTAAGCCAAATGTTTACAAACGTTACAAAACAAAACCAATCGTTTAAAACGTTAAACGGTTCACGTTTTTAGCAATTAAAGCCAAACCTTTATAAACGTTACGAAACTAAACCAAGTGTTTCACATTTTTAGCAATTTCAGACAAACGTTTACAAACGTTATGAAACATATCCAAGCGTTTCACCTTTTTAGCAATTTAAGCCAAACGTTTGCAAACGTTCCGAAATAAATCCAAGCGTTTTACCTTTTTTGTAATTTAAGCCAAACGTATACAAACTTTAAGAAACTAATCCAAGTGTTTCAAATTTTTAGCAATTAAAGCCAAACATTTACAAACGTTACGAAAGAAATCCAAATGTTTCACCGTTTTAACGATTTAAGCCGATTGTTTACAAACATTACCAAAAAAAACCAAACATTTCAACTTTTTAGCAATTTAAGCCAAAAATTTATAAACATTACGAAACAAATCAAAACGTTTCCCCATTTTAGCGATTTAAGCCAAACGGATAAAACGTTACGAAAAAAATCCAAACATTTCTCATTTTCAGCGATTTATGCCAAACGTTTACAAACGTTAGGACACAAATCCAAAAGTTTCGCCTTTTTAGCGATTGAAGCCAAACGTTAAGAAACGTTACGACACAATTCCAAACGTTTACAAACACTACGAAACAAATCCAAACGTTTCACCTTTTTAGCAACTAAGCCAAACGTTTACAAACGTTGTGAAACAAATCCAAACGTTACACCTTTTTAGCGATTTAAACCAAAAGTTGACAAACGTTCCGAAATAAATCCAAACGTTTCACCTTTTCAGAACTTCAAGCCAATCGTTTACAAAGGTTACGAAACAAATCCAAACGTTTCACCTTTTTAGCGACTTAAACCAAAGGTTACGAAAAAAATCCAAAGGTTACGAAACAAATCCAAGTGTTTCTCCTTTATTGCAACTTAAGCCAAACGTTTATAAACATTACGAAACAAATCCAAGCGTTCACCTTTTTAGCGATTTAAGCCAAACATTTACAAACGTTATAAAATAAATCCAAACGTTTCCCCTTTTTAGCTATTTAAACAAACGTTTACAAACGTTACGAAAGAAATCCTAACGTTTCACCTTTTTCGCGATTTAAGCCAAACGTTTAAAAAAATTTCGAAACAAATCCAAACGTTTCACCTTTTTAGTGATTTAAGAGATACATTTACAAACGTTATGAAACATATCCAAACGTTTCACCTTTTTAGCAATTTAAGCCGAATGTTGACAAACGTTATGTAACAAAACCAAATGTTTCATCTTTTTAGCAAATTAAGCCCAACGTTTACAAACATTACGAAATTAATCGAAATGTTTCGCATATTTAGCAATTTAAGCCAAACGTTTACAAACGTTACGAACCAAAACCAAGAATTTCTCCTTTTTAGCGATTTATGCCAAACGTTTACAAAAGTTACGAAACAAATCCAAACGTTTCACCTATAATGTTACGAAAAATGTCCAAACGTTTCACCTTTTTATCGAATTAAGCCAAATGTTTACAAACGTTACGAATCAAATCCAAACGTTTCACCTTTTTAGCGATTTGAGCAAAACGTTTACAAACATTATGAAACAAATCCAAACGTTTCACCTTTTTAGCGATTTGAGCAAAATGTTTACAAACATTATGAAACAAATCCAAACGTTACGAAACAAATCCAAACGTTTACAACTGCTACAAAACAAATCCAAGCGTTTCACCTTTATAGGAATTTAAGCCAAACGTTTACAAACGTTATGAAACAAATCCAAGAGTTTCACCTATAAAGCAATTTAAGCAAAACTTTTACAAACGTTACAAAAAAAAGTCCAAACGTTTCACCTTTCTAGAGATATTAGACGAACATTTACAAATGTTACAAAAAAAAAAACCAAAGGTTTAATCTTTTGAGCGATTTAAGCCAAACGTTTACAAACGTTACGAAACGAATCCAAACGTTTTCCCATTTTAGTGATTTAAGCCAAACGTTTAAAACTTTACGAAACAAATCCAAACGTTTTGCCTTTTTAGCAATTAAAGCCAAACATTTACAAACATTACGAAACAAATCCAAACGTTTCACCTTTTTAGCGATTGAAGCCAAACGTTTACAAACATTACGAAACAAATCCAAACATTTCACATATTTAGCAATTTAAGCTAAACGTTTACAAACATTACAAAACAAAACCAAGCGTTTCACTTTTTTAGCATTTTAAGCCAAACGTTTACAAACATACCGAAACAAATCCAAGCCTTTAACCTTTTTACTAATTTAAGTCAAACGTTTACAAACATTACGAAACAAATCAAAGCGTTTCACCTTTATAGCAATTTTATCCAAACGTTTACAAACGTTACGAAACAAAAACAAATGTTTCACCTTTTTAGCGATTTAAGCCAAACATTTACAAATGGTACGAAACAAATCCAAACGTTTTGCCAATTTAGCGATTTAAGCCAAATGTTTACGAACACTACGAAACAAATCCAAGCGTTTCACCTTTTTAACAATTTAAACCAAACGTTTACAAACGTTACAAAACAAAAACAAATGTTTCACCTTTTTAGCGATTTAAGCCAAACGTTTACAAATGTTACGAAAAAAATCCAAACATTTCACCTTTTTAGCAATTTAAATCCAAACGTTTCACCTTTTTAGGGATTTAAGCCAAACGTTTCACCTTTTTAGCGATTTAAGACAAACGTTTACAAACGCTAGAAAAAAAAAACAAACACTTAAAACATTACGAAACAAATTCAAACGTTTCCCATTTTTAACGATTTAAGCCAAACTTGTAAAAACGTTACGAAACAAAACCATGCTTTTCACCTTTTTAGCAATTTAAGCTAAACGTTTACAAACGTTACAAAATATTACGAAACAAAATCAAACGTGACAAACGTTACGGAATAAAACCAAACGTTTAAAATGTTACGAAACAAATCAAAATATTTCACATTTTTAGCGATTTAAGCCAAACGTTTACAAACATTAAGAAACAAATACAAATATTTCACCTTTTTAAAAATTTAAGCCAAATGTTTACAAACACTACGAAACAAATTCAAGCGTTTCACCTTTTTAGCAACTTAAACCAAAAGTTTACAAACGTTACGAAACAAAACCAAATGTTTCACCTTTTTAGGGATTTAAGCCAAACGTATATAAACACTACAAAATAAATCCAAACGGTTCACCTTTTTAGCGATTTATGCCAAACGTTTACAAACGTTACGAAACAAATCCAAACATTTTACCTTTTTAGCAATTTAAATCCAAACGTTTCACCTTTTTAGCGATTTAAGCCAAACGTTTCACCTTTTTTGCTATTTATGCCAAGCGTTTACAAACATTACGAAACAAATCCAAAAGTTTCACCTTTTTAGCGATTTAAGCCAAACGTTTACAAACATTACGAAACAAATGCAAACGTTTCACTTTATTAGCGATTTAAGCCAAACGTTTACAAACGTTACAAAACTAATCCAAACATTAAAAACGTTACAAAACCATTTTTAGCAATTTAAGCCAAACGTTTCAAATGTTACGAAACAAATCCTAACGTTTCACCTTTTTAGCGATTTATAACAAACGTTTACAAACGTTACGAAACAAATCCAAACGTTTCATCTTTTTACCGATTTAAGCCAAACGTTTACAAATGTTACGACAGAAATCCAAACGTTTCACATTTTTAGCAATTTAAGCCAAACGTTTACAAACGTTGCGAAACAAATCCAAACGTTTAACCTTTCTAGCGATAGTAAAACGTTTACAAATGTTACGAAAAAAATCCAAACGTTTCACCTTTTTAGAAATTTAAGCCGAACGTTTACAAACGTTACGAAACAAAACCAAACTTTTTGTCACGACCCAAATTATTGAGCCGCGACCGGCGCTTGGGAATGGGAGTGGTAGCTCCAGAACCCGTAGCAAGCCTAGAATCCTCTATGAATTTTTCTTCTTGAATTATTTATATTATTTTATTTAAAACATCTTCAGAAAATTCTCTTAGATAATACAATTAAAGATATTAAAATATCATATTTCTTTCTAGAAAAGGTTGGCAAACGATTCATAGAAATTAGGATCTTACCGAGCGATATCTCATATCCAGCATTGCCCTGTTTCTAGTTATAATCGTGACCAATTCCACTCATGGAAATTGGGTAAAGAAATCAAATGGTTAAAATACAATCTTTATAAACAAATAATGTATATATATTTATAGCTTATTAGAGTTTCCCATTTAATATACCGTTTGAATTCAAATCATGGGTTACATACAGACATATACGAACTACTGCAACTCTATGAAAAAATCGTCCTTTGACACATACTTCAACTATTGTAGACTTCCGGAACAATAAAAGGAAGTCCATTCTTCAAAACGCTTTCACCTTAAAGGAAAGATTATGAGGGGTCAGTATATGAGAATATACTAAGTGAGTTTATATAGTTTACTAATAAGCATTTATAAAACGTCAAACAATGATATAAACATTTCAAACATAAGTAGCCAAGTAAAGGATACGAATGAAACCCTAATCCTCAAACATGCATAGCATATATAATCAAATCAAAGTGATCCAAGTGGTCCAACCCCGGGATAACTCAACCGCGCCAGCCGCGACCAACTTCTTAATCCTAACTTGTGTGTCCCGAAATAGTTCAACCGAGTTCAACACACTATATACGGTCCCGAGATAGTTCAACCGAGTTCAACCTTGTATCTATCAACCATATATCCAACTTTCACATTCTTATTCATATTCTCATTCATAAATGTTTTCAATCGAAATTGGTTATCACACTGTCCTATTATCGCCCAATAGGAAGGCACGTCCCATCAGATCTATACTGGTTTCAAATCATCGTGTATGCATTTCATGTAAATTATTTGCAAAATAAATATTTATTCAAAAGTAAAGAAATATAAAATATTTGCTTTATAATGAATGCTCTTTTAAATACTTTAAAAGTAAACATATATAAACTCACTGTGACCGCTTATATCCAAAACATCACGTTGCTTAGAAACCGTCAAGCTTCTCGAGCTTCTTGTCCAGCTACTTCTTGCCTCGCCAGATCTAAGATGATTTTAAATCAATAACTAAAAATCAGAATCCTATTCTAGAATTAACTCTAGATTCAAGACACGAATTGTTATAGACTATCATGCTCTCACATGTTCGACCCCGATACCCGATTCATTACTCGTTTCAATTCGTATTACTTTTTCAAGTCGATTCTCGATAACCTCTTCAGGTCTATTAACTCAAACTAATCGACAACTAGTCGATTTTGATAACGACACGTAAATACGAAACGAGGTTCCGAAAACAAAACGATATGCCGAGATGTTGTGCGATCGCACGTCTCACTGTGCGTTTGCACAACCCCGGCTGTGCGTTCGCACAGCACATGTGCGATCGCACAGTGTGCTGTGCGATCGCACAGTGTGCTGTGCGTTCGCACAGCTACGCTGTGCCACCCACAGCCGGGGTTTCCTAACCCCGAGCTCGATTCCGACGTGCTCTAGGTTAATTTTTCGCATACCCATCGATCCTAAAATGTATAGAAACATCAATAACACGTAATCCAAATTCAGTACGCTAAAATCAATCCCAAAATCGTTAAAACGATTAAACCGCTCGAAAACCTTAAACTTTAACTCAATATTCCATAAAATTAATCCAAACAAACGGCATAACGACGTGATTACCGTGATAACCCGTTCAATCCCGATCAAATCGAGGTAAGGAACGTCGAAAACGGACGAGAAACGGATATCGAGCGAGAGAACGATGAACTGACGATGAGAAATGAAGAAGATGATAATTTTGGCTTCTGGATCCTTCTTCATTTCATATCTCATTTCTTATATATATATATATGGTTAAAATACTTTTTGGTCCTTGAACTCTTTAAAAAGTTGCAATTTAGTCCAACACTTATCCGCGTCCAAATTTTAAACGGTCTCCGATCGACACGAAACTTTTACCATAAATGCTATACAATATTTCGCGGACTTTGAAGAAATAATTACTATCATGAGATTTTTAATTTATTTTATATAAATTTTCTAAGTTTTCTCTTAAATTCCGCAAATTCGCGCAATACAATTTCTTCTAAATTCCCGATGCTAATAAATTAAATCCATCTTAATTTAAATTATCGAAATTTATGACACGTGGCATGACTTAATTAATTTTAAAATATTCGGGGTAATACATGTTTCACCTTTTTAGCTATTTACGCCAAACATTTACAAACGTTACAAAACAAAAACCAAATGTTTCACCTTTTTAGCGATTTAATCCAAACGTTTACAAACCTTATGAAACAAATCCAAACATTTCACTTTATTAGCGATTTAAGCCAAATGTTGCAAAAGCTACGAAACAAATCCAAGCGTTTCACCTTTTTAGCAAATTTTAACCAAACGTTTACAAACGTTACGAAACAAAACCAAATGTTTCACATTTTTAGTGATTTAAGCCAAACATTTACAAACGTTAGAAAACAAATCCAAACATTGCACCGTTTTAGCGATTTAAGCCAAACGTCTACAAACATTACGAAACAAATCCAAACGTTTCACCTTTTAAGCAATTTAAATCCAAGCTTTTAACCTTTTGAGCGATTTAAGCAAAACGTTTACAAACGTTACGAAACAAATCAAAACGTTTCAGCTTTTTAGCAATATAAGTCAAATGTTTCACGTTTTTAGCGATACAAACCAAACATTTACAAACGTTGCGAAACAAATTCAAACGGTTCACCTTTTTAGCGATTTAAGCCAAACGTTTACAAACATTACGAAACAAATACAAACGTTTCACCTTATTAGCGATTTAAGCCAAACGTTCACAAAAGATACGGAACTAATCCAAACGTTTCACCTTATTAGCGATTTCAAACAAACTTTTAGAATTGTTATGAAACTAATCCAAACGTTTCACCTTTTTAGCGATTTAAGTCAAACGTTTACAAACTTTACAACTCAAATCAAAACATTTCACCTTTTCAGCGATTTAAGCAAAATGTTTACAAATGTTACGAAACAAATCCAAACATTTCACCTTTTTAGCGATTTAAGCCAAACGTTTATAAACTTTAAGAAACAAATCTAAACATTTCACGTTTTTAGCAATTTAAGCCAAATGTATACAAACGTTACGAAACAAATACACACGTTTCACCTTTTTAGCGATTTAAGCCAAACGTTTACAAATGTTAAGAAACAAATCCAAATGAAATTTAAGCCAAACGTTTACAAGCGTTACAAAACAAATCCAAACGTTTCTCCTTTTTAGCGATTTAAGCCAAACGTTTACAAACATGATAAGTCGTTGAAAACGTTACAAAACAAATCCAAACGATTCCCATTTTTAGCGATTTAATCCAAACGTTTACAAACGTTACGAAAACAAAACAAAACGTCTAAAACGTTACGAAACAAATCCAAACGTTGTTTCACATTTTTAGCGATGTAAACCAAACCTTTACAAACATTACGAAACAAAACCAAGCGTTTCACCCTTTTAGCAATTTAAGCTGTCACGACCCAAATTATTGAGTTGAGACCGGAGCTAGGGAATGGGAGTGGTAGCTCCGAAACCCGTAGGAAGCCTAAAACCACTAATAATTTTTTGCATTTAAAAGTATAATATAATATTTGAAACATTTTCGGAAAAACTCTTTGAAATAATATACATATAATTATTGAAATACTATATTAGTGTTTACATTCAAAACAACTATTTGAAATCAATCTTTGAGCAGTTTGACCCATATTTCTGAGGTTGGGTGGAGACCCATGGTTTGTGAGTGGCATAGTTTGTTAGCTTCAGGATTCGGTTTTCAGGTTTCGCAGAGGGGTTGTTTGTTGGCACAGTTGCAAGTGCAACCGGTTTTGATTGATAGGATCAAAGCTTCACAAGCTGAGGATCCATAATTGAAACGGATCATGGATGAGAGACCAGATTCTGGACTGTGTGTTCCGGATTCGGATGGTTTGAGAGACCAGATTCTGGAGGAAGCACACAAGTCAGCTTATAGTGTTCATCCGGGTTCTACAAAGATGTATCATAATCTCAAGGGTACGTACTGGTGGAGCTGAATGAAAAAGGACGTTGCAAAGTTCGTGTTTAAGTGTTTGACTTGCCAGCAGGTAAAGTTGGAACATCAGAGACCGTTTGGATATCTGCAGCCGCTACCTATTCCAGAGTTGAAATGGGAGCGTATTGCGATGTATTTCGTGGTGGGTTAACCACGTACAGACAGGGGTATGATTCGATTTGGTTGATAGTTGACTGTTTGACTAAGTCAGCTCACTTCTTACCGATCAAGGTGACTTATCAGGCTTCGAAGTTGGCACAGTTGTACATCGATCAGATTGTTAGTCTCCATGGTGTACCAGTGTCAATAGTTTTGGACAGAGGTTTGATTTTCACCTCTCGGTTTTGGAAGGCATTGCAGGAATCTTTGGGTTCGAAGCTAGATTTCAGTACTGCATTTCATCCTCAGACTGACGGTCAGTCCAAAAGGACGATTCAGACTTTGGAGGACATGCTCAGGATGTGTGTTCTGGATTTTCAGGGTAGCTGGGATACTCATTTGCCTTTGATTGAGTTTTCCAACAACAACAGTTATTACGCTAGTATTGATATGGAACGTTATGAGGCTTTGTATGGGCGCAAGTGTCGATATCCTATCTGTTGGGGAGAGGTCGGCGAGCGTAAACTTTCTGGAGCGGAGATCATCCAGATTACCTCTGAGAAGGTACCTTTGATCAAGCGTAGGCTTGAGACTACTTTTCGTCGGCACAAGAGTTATGCTGATCTTAACCGGAAGGATTTTGAGTTTCAGGTTGGCGACTACGTATTTCTTCGGGTTTCGCCAATGAAAAGCGTTGTGCGTTTTGGTGTTCATGGGAAATTAGCACCGAGGTTTGTTGGTCCGTATGAAATCTTAGAGAGAGTTGGAACAGTTGCTTACCGTTTGGCGTTGCCGCCAGACATGTCATTGGTGCATCCAGCGTTCCACATTTTGATGTTGCGAAAGTGTGTTTCTGATCCTTCTCAAGTGATTGTACCACTGAGTGTTGAGATTGACCAAGAGCTGTCTTATGAGGAACAGCTTGTTAAGATTGTCGATACACAGGTGCGTAGGTTTCGGAACAAGGAGATTCCGATGGTCAAGGTTCTATGGCGGAATCACTCTGCAGAAGAGTGCACTTGGGAGACGGAGTCCGACATGAGGAACCGTTATCCTTTCCTCTTTCCTTGAGGTACGTTGGATTTGTTGGTTTCTTTTATGCTATGTTAGTACTTTGGGTTATGTGTTTATTTTATGTGTTACTATGTGTTTGATATTTTAGGCATTGTACTATGTGCATTACTTTGGTGTGTTTATGTGAGTTGTTGCTTAGTGTCGTTGTTGTAAAATCGAGGACGATTTTGTTTTTATGTTGGGGAGAATGTAACACCGCGTATTTTTCTAACTTGTTCCGTTAAGCCTAAATCGTACCTTGAGTTTGTTTGAGTGGTTCGACCACTTAGATTCGTGTTTCGAAGGTTCCAAACCTTTTAAAATGTGTTTTAAGATGTATTAGAAGTAGTCTTGGAGTTTGAAACGTTTTCTATATCAATTTCAAAATCTCAAATTTTCATTGGAGGCAGTAGCATTTCACGGGCGCGACATGCCCGAATCGCGGGCGCGATTCATGTATCGCGGGCGCGATGGTAGCGGGCGCGACGCGTGCACTGTTCTGTTCGCTGATTTCTATTTAAACTCACCTAATTCGACCTACACTGATTTTACACTTTCTCTAAAACCCTAAAACGGCAGTAGCACTTCTTTTAGTCATTCTCTATCATTCCTAAGCATTTTTTTTATCAATTGTAAGTATTTCTAATCCTCTCCTTATGGTTTAATCCATTGCTTATCATTCCTATCAATTATAAATTAATTAGCTATCGTATGGATTGATTGTAGGCTGATTTTGGATCTATATTTTCTGAGTTTTCTCTTGATTGTTGTCCTTAATCTATTCCAAAAGGTTAATGGCTCTAAACCCTTATTATGATTTGTAGATATTGCTAGGTGATGTGTAAATTCAATACTTTTGGTGGCTTGGTTGTATTTTCTGTGTTGCTATGATTTACAAATTCTGGAAATCTTGAGTTGGTGTTATATAAGTCTCTTAGGTTTCATTTGTACCTTGGGTGGTTTGGATTGGATGTTACATTTGGTAGACTTATCAAATTGCTATAGACATTAGGTTATAAAAACTGTTTTGACTGTTGTTTAAAAATCTGAAAATTTCATAAAATCTAATCTTAGGTTGGTTAGATATCAAATGTACTTTCGGTATATTGGGGGGATCTTGTGAATGGATTAAAGTATCATTTGACTAATGTTTTTGACTTAAAATTCTGTTTTGGCTATACACTAAAATCTGGAAATTTCTTTGAAAGGGGTAATACGTTGATAACTAGCAACTAATACATTAAGTGTGTTGAAGTAATCGGCTAAAGCTGAATCATAGATTAATTAAGGTTTTACAAAGGTTTAAATTCGCTGTTTCGAATGAGTAACCTTGCTAGAAATTACTTTAATGTTGATTTAATGTAATTAAGATGCTATTCTGGGTGAGGATGGGTTAAAGGGATTAACTAACGTTTTAACCAAATGTTAAGGCGTATAAAAGATGGTATTTACCAAATATAACATTGATTCATATCTTGTTTAAAATGAGGTTTAAATATATTAAAAGGATGTTGGTCTTATTTTGTGGTTAACATTGGTTAAATGAGTTATAAGGCATGAAAGGTTTATATGGGTTGTTATGTGTTGATTGAGCTATTTTAGTTTCAAGTTGATACTTGAAAGATTTCGAATCTTATTGATCCTATTTAAGGTGGAATGTTAAGTGTACTTCGGGTGCTACTCGTCAAGTGATGGCAAGCTTATTTGGATTGTTGTTTTCTATTATTTCGTGGCATTATTAACTTACGGTGTGAGTTCTTATTTAAAATAACTTTGGTTTCATTTAAGGTTTGGTTTATGGTTGGGTCGGGTTAGACGTGGTCTCCCGACATGTTGTGTTGAGCTATACTGTAGTAAGGCTAACACACTACTTTGGGAACTGTAATTGTTTTAAAAAGACTATATAAGTATTTAAGTACTTTGGTTTCGTTTTAAAATATAAGAAGTCACCTAAGCTTAACTTGCCTTATCTGTTAATTGGTTGTATGGATACTTGGTTGTAATTTGGTTACCTTGTTTGATTCTTTGGTTGCATTGTGAAATGCTAGTCCTGGGTGGAGTCTAGTATTCTTAGAGTTAAGGGTTGTTCGGATTTTAACTTATATAATGTTTTAGACACGTTGACTGCTCGTGCTTTGGAGTCTACGCAGGGTTAGTTGTTTGCCAAGATTCACGTGGATAAGCAAGCAGTGAGTTTGTAGTGTTATTTACCACTTTGTTAAGTACCGCACACTATTTTAGTATATCAAATGTTTTTGAACTGTTTTAAGGATTATGGATCTGGATTGAAACGAGCTACTCGATAGGCTTGTATCGAGACTGCGTGCACATGTAAGTACTTTGGGATTGGCTGACCAATGTCTGGCCTTCTTTGGGAATCGATGAGGATATGTTCCCATCTACTTTGAGTTAAATACTTTGGGATTTCATTTCAATACTGTTTTTCCATAATCAAATATATATATTAGCATAAAAGGATTTATTTTAAGGGTTTTAGAACTTAATAAATGTAAATAGCATTATGAACTAATCTCAGTATATCTGACCCCGTTGTTTTCAAATCTTTCCAGGCTTATGATTTTTAGCGCGTTGGTCATCTCCGATCTTTTGGTTCCTCGAAGGTCTTATTATGTTATTAATCTAGTTAACTGTTTTACCTCTTAGACCGCAGTAGAACTAGTTGTCTCTATTATTGCACTTTGGTTTGTCGTAGTGGTACGACTTTTATGTTATTATACTTTGGTATGTTACATTGGATTATTTATATATGAGGCATGTTCCATAGTTTCAAATTACTATTTAGTTGTTATTTTAGAACTGCTATATAAGTTGTTAGATTTAGGTTGAAGTTTCAGTTGCCCCAAGCATTGGTTTTCTTACAGGTTTATATTGAGTTTAAGGCTTTCCGCGAGGCTTGCTACGGGTTTTGGTACGACCATACCCATACCCTAGCGCCGGTCGCGATCCATGAAATTGGGTCGTGACAATTGGTTTCATATAGTTTTAAAAGTTTGGCTAAAATCGCTAAAAAGGTGAAAATTTTGGATTTGTTTCATAATGTTTTTGAAACGTTTGGTTTAAATCGTTTAAAAGGTGAAACGTTTGGATTTGTTTCGAAATGTTTTAAACACTTAGCTTAATCGCTAAAATGGTGAAAAATTAGGATTTGTTTCGTGACGTTTTAAACGTTTGGATTGGTTTCGTAACATTTTAAACATTTAGCTTAAATCGCTAAAAAGGTTAAACGTTTAGAATTCTTTCATAACGTTTTAAACATTTGGCTTAAATTGCTAAAAATGTGAAACATTAGGATTTGTTTCATTACGTTATAAACATATGGATTTCTTTCGTAACATTTTAAACGTTTGGTTTAAATCGCTAAAAAGGTGAAACGTTTGGATTTGTTTCTTAACGTTTGTAAATATTTCGCTTAAATTGCTAAAAAGGTGAAACGTTTGGTTTGTTTTGTAACGTTTTAAAAGTTTGGATTGGTTTCTGATGGATATCACACCCGAAACAGTACCAGAAGACTACAACATGACGTAGATCTAGAACAGATAGGACCAGTCGCAGGTCCTTGACCCAGAACTCAACAGTAACTAACTAATAGCTCGGATAAGTCAAGCTTCCCTGAAGATCAGGGATAAAGACGAAGAACGTCTCATCATATCTAGAAGATGAGATCAGAGTAAAGGAGAAGACTCCTAGTACATCACAATGACTATGGTTTATATAAACCAAGCCCTAAGTCAGGTAAACCTAATTTCACTCATATTCACTCTCAACACTACTCCAAGCTATCTGATTTAGGCATCGGAGGGTATTCGAGCCAACACCGGCTCGAATCCTTCTAACCTATTTTCTTTTGTAGGTTGGATCAAACTCAGACCGGCAGTTCAAGAACCATTATTTTGCGCCGTCTGTGGGAACGATTAGTTCGTTTTCTACGTACTTAAAAATTCTTAATTTTGGTTTCTTGCCGAGAGAATGAATAACGAGGAAGAACCACCGCCACCAGGAGTGGTGGTAACGACGGGAGCTCTTCCCATAAGCAGCGGGCCAATTCTTCCCCCTATAGCTAGCACCGGAGGAGGAATTGCACCAGGAATCAACCTCGCTCCCCCAACAACAGGAGTGCCGTACGACATTACTCCACCGCCCCTAAGAAGGGGAATTCCGGGACAGACGCAGTCCCCATGGGGTTACTACACCCCCCAGTATCAAGCACCCCTGACGTATACGCAATCAGGATGGTACCCAGGATATCCCCCTTAGAATCATCCCAGTTACCATGGATACCAAAGACCAGTCAAACCAATTCCGTTCCCGTCGTTAGACACAGAAGGGACGGTGACATCGACTACAACTGTTCCGCCATATGTACCGCAAGGCGTACCATTGCCTCCATTATACCATGAAGCAGTAATGAAAAGTGTTAATGATTTTCAGGATTACATGGCGAGACTAGCCAACCAATCAGCAGAACAACATGCAAGGAAGGAAGCACAACCTACGATGCAGGTGGAGAGACGCAGACTTGAAGCTCAGACGCAAGGTAGAGGAACAGCCAGGAGAGGGCGGTCTGAACCAGTACCTCAGCGAAAAGACGCAGACAAAGATAAGGCGGATGCTCACCCACAAAACAAAGAATGAGAATTGGGGAACAAAGAGAAGGACGCAGCCGCAGAGAAAACAAAGAGCAACCGGATCCACCTTGACGATGATCGCGTGTCTAAGGAGGCAGTATCAGCGCAGAAAAAGAAGAAGGCAGGAGAGAAAGACAAAGAGAGCCACTCCTCAAACAAGAGAAGAGGAGCAGAGGAGCAAATAGACATCGAGGAAAAGATCAATAACGCAATGAGAAAATTTCGAGAGGAAGGAAAGGGAGGAGACGAAGACAAGGAGGACGAAGACTCACCCCTCAAATCTGATATTCAACTGGTACGGTTCCCTTCGAGATTTAAATTACCAACATTTGACTCTTTTGATGGAACAGGAGACCCGAAGAGCCACATCTCTAAGTTCAAAACAATTATGATGCTACAAGACGTGACAGACCCAATGCTTTGTAGAGTGTTCCCAGCAACGCTGCAGGGTTCGGCAAAAAAGTGGTACTCACACCTCAAAGCTGGCTCAATCGGTTGCTTCTCTGATTTGGCCGCAGGATTCAAAGCACGTTTCCGGACTAACATTCCCCTGCAGAAAAGTTCCAGCGACTTGCGAAAGTGCAAACAAGGAGACCAAGAAACACTGAAGAACTTCGTCGAAAGATTCAATAAAGAGGCAGTCCAGATCGAGAATCTCAACCACGACACAACCATAGAGGCTATGAAGATGGGAACCCGATTCGAAGAACTCCGAGACAAAATCCTGATGAAAAAGCCAACGACCTTCCAGGACTTGATGCTGATAGCACACAAGTATGTGGAACTAGAAGAAGCAAGGAGAACCCTAACAAAGCAGTCGGAGACAACGAAGCAAGACAACTCCAGGTATCGAGGAAAGAAGGAAGAGGAGAGACCTCGGACACAGAGATTTGGGGGACTGAGCAGACCTTACGATTTCACGCCATTGAACCAAGCCCCAGTCTATATACTCAGTTGGATGAAACAAAATCAAGTAATGTTCAATACCCCCAGAAGAATGGACCCAGACAAAGAATGGGACAAGAGCAAGTATTGTCGTTTTCATGAAGGTTACGGCCATGACACAGATCGCTGCTGGGACCTTAAAAGAGAAATAGAACAGCTAATCCAATCCGGCCTGCTAAGAAAATTCGCCCATGAAAAGACAGGAGAAAAAAGGAAAGGAGACGCCACAGAAAAAGAAGAACAGACGAAGAAAGCCAAAGAAGTCGCAGGAGTAATACATGTCATCGATGGAGAAGACCCTTATAGCAACTCCCAAAAGAAGAAAAGGAACCGAAGAGGCTCTGCGACAATCTTCGCAATCGAAAGGGAAGTAACACAAGAAGTCTCATTCGGCCCAGAAGATGGCGGACATGTGCGAGGACCTCATAATGACGCATTGGTGATAGAGGCGGTCATAAGAAACCACATGGTCAAACGTATCTTGATAGATGAAGGAAGTTCGGTGAACTTACTAACCCTAGAGGCCTTTAAGGAGATGAAAGGATCAGTTGCTGATTTACGAAAAGCGTCTGTCCCACTCATCGGACTCGGAGGAAAGCCGATACGGCCAGAAGGAACTGTGAACCTGTATGTAGAGCTAGGGGAGAAGACCGAAGGGCCACTCAAGAAACTACATGCCCAGTTCAACGTGGTGGATCTACCTCTAGCGTACAATGGAATCTTTGGCAGACCTTTCTTGTACCAATCAAGCGCGGTAACCAGTATTAGGTTACTGACCTTAAAGATGCCTACCCCAGAGGGAACAGTTGTAGTAAGGGGAAGCCAAGAAATGACCAGGGAATGCTGCATGATAACAACGGAAGATAGAGAAAGCCTACCAATCGCCACTTTCCCCGGGATAGTCGTAGACGAAGAAGAAGTAGAAGGCGCAGAACCAGTCGGAGACATGGAGGACTTCAAAATAATTGCAACCAAGGTAGTAAAGATAGGGACAGAGGTCCCAAAAGAAGTAAAAGAAGAAATACAGTCCGTCCTAAAGAACAACTCAGAGTCATTTGCTACAGAACCAACAGAAATCAAAGGAGTCGACCCAAAAGTGGCTTCACACAAGCTAAACATAAAACCAGGGAGCAGACCCGTGGTGCAGAAGAAACGGCGATTCACAGAAGAAAGACAAAAGGTCATCGCAGACGAAGTTAGGACATTGGAAGCGGCTGGTTTCATCCGAGAAGTGTTTTACCCAGACTGGTTAGCAAATGTTGTCCTAGTCAAGAAGTCAAATGGAAAATATCGAATGTGCGTGGATTTCACTGACTTGAACAAGGCTTGTCCAAAAGACAGTTACCCGCTCCCAAGCATAGACCAGTTAGTAGACTCAACCGCGTGCTACCTCTTGTATAGTTTCGTAGACGCAGCGCAAGGGTACCACCAGATACCCATGGACAAAGAAGATCAGGAGAAGACTTCCTTTGTAACAGACCAAGGGACGTACTGCTACAACGTCATGCCCTTTGGACTGAAGAATGCCGGAGCAACGTACCAGAGATTGGTCAATTTCATGTTCAAAGATCAATCAGGAAGGAATGTAGAAGCATACATGGATGACATAATTGTAAAGAGCCTTACGGAGGAGACACACGCCCAAGACCTAGAAGAAACCTTCTCAGTCTTAAACAAATTCAGAATGAAGCTCAACCCAGCCAAATGCGCCTTCGGAGTCAGAGCAGGTAAATTCCTAGGATACCTGATCAGCCAACGGGGCATAGAAGCTAACCCAAAAAAAAAATCCAAGCTATAGCAAACATGAAGGCTCCGTAGAACGTCAGAGAAGTGCAAAAGTTGAATGGCCGTGTCACAGCGCTGGGACGCTTCATCTCTTCATCGGCTAAAAAATGTTTACCATTTTTTAAGCAACTAAGGAATATGAAAAAATTCACTTGGGATGAAGAGTGCCAGAGAGCATTTGAAAATCTGAAGTCTTTCTTGACTCAACCACCACTACTGAGCAGACCCATCGCGGGAGAGACGCTATACCTATACCTCTCAGTAGGGAAAGAGACAATCGCATCCGTCCTAGTCCGAGAAGAAGGGGAAGAACAGCAACCTATCTACTATGTAAGCAGGACACTTAAAGGCGCAGAGCTCAACTACCCAACCATCGACAAGTTGGCATTAGCAGTAGTGGTTACGACAAAGAAGCTCAAACCGTACTTCCAAGGGCACACAGTCATCGTCCGGACAAACCAACCTTTACGCAAAGCTCTCCATCGTCCAAAAACATCTGGAAGGCTAGTAAGCTGGTCGGTACAGCTGGGAGAGCACGATATAAGGTACGAGCCAAGAAAGACGCTGAAGGCACAAGCACTGGCAGATTTCGTCGCGGAAATGACTGAGAAACCACCTGACGCAGTCTCAGAGGACATAACCTGGAACCTGTTCGTAGACGGAGCTTCCAGTGAACAAGGGGCGGGAGCAGGAATAGTGTTACTCGGACCTCAGAAGATAGTCGTTGAGCATGCAGTGCATTTGAAGTTTCGAGCTACCAACAATGTGGCAGGTACGCTAACACGCAAATATTTTTTCCTTGCATATAATTACTTAGACGCTCATGTCTCGCTGATGATGTAGCAGAATACGAGGCCTTTCTAACAGGACTCACATTAGCGAGAGAAGTAAAAGCAGAAAAGCTGAGGATCCACAGTGACTCCCAGCTGGTCACAAGTCAGATCTTGGGCCAATTCCAGACGAAAGACGCAAACATGGCAAAATACATGGAAAAAGCGAAGGGGATGCTAAAGGAAATAGAAAGGCATGGCGGGCAATGGGAGATAATCCCAATACCCAGAGAAAGAAACACACGGGCAGACGCCCTGGCAAAGGCAGCTGCGGCAAAAAGCCCCCTGTATCTCTCACTCTACATGAAAGAGGAGAGGATGAATCCCATAATAGAAGAGGAAGAAATTTTGCCGATCACAGAGATGGATTCTTGGATGCAACCCATAGTTGCATACCTGAATGACGGAACAGTCCCAGAAGGGAGAGCAGAAGCAGCCAAACTAGTGCGAATATCGGCCGCCTACTCCATGATAGAAGGTACCTTATACCGGACCTCGGTCACACACCCATGGTCCAAATGCATTTCGGTAGAGGAGGGAGCCTATGTACTGAAGGAAATCCATGAAGGAGATTGTGGAGCACATGAGGGAGCAGCCTCTCTGAGCAGAAAAGCATTACTCATGGGGTACTATTGGCCAACCATGAAGAAAGACGCAGAAACAATGGTGAAAAAATGCGACAAGTGTCAAAGATTTGGCACTATCATAAGAACTCCAGCAGCCCACCAATCATCAATTGGAAGTCCATGGCCTTTCATGACATGGGGAGTGGACATACTGGGACCATTCACCCCAGCCAGGGGACAAGTCAAATTTATTGTGGTTGCGGTGGATCATTTCACCAAGTGGATGGAAGTGCAACCAATGAGCATCATAACGTCACAGAATATCATCAATTGGCTTTCAAACGAAGTCATGAGCAGGTAAAATTTCAAAGTTATATAAATAAAGACCTTTCAAATGAAAGAATACTAATACGTAACAGGTTTAGGACACCACACACCCTAGTCACAGACAACGGAAAACAGTTCGATTGCGCAAAGTTCAGGGAATACTGCGCCGAGCTAGGGATCAACTTGAAATTTACTTCAGTAGCACACCCGCAGACCAACGGACTCACAGAAGTAACTAACCGCACTATCCTATCTGGAATAAAGAAGAGACTCGGAGACTTGAAAGGGAGATGGGTAGACGAACTATACCATGTCATATGGGCTTATAGAACAACTCCCAGGAGGGCCACAGGGGAAACACCTTTCCGACTCACTTACGGAACAGAGGCTGTCCTCCCCGTAGAAATGGGAATGCCCACACTAAGGGTACAGGTCATAGACGAAGAGCGCAATGAAGAAACATTGAAACTGTGCCTGGATCTACTAGAAGAGAGAAGGCACCAAGCAGCCATACGCGCAGAAGCTTATCGCATACAAATGACTAGGTATCACAATGCCAGAGTCAAAGAACGAAGTCTGTCAGAAGGAGACTTAGTCCTTCGAAAAGCGGAGATAGGGAAAGGAGCGGCAGGAGTAGGAAAACTCGAGCCCAACTGGGACGGTCCTTACCGAGTCACAGAAGTCGTAGGAAAAGGAGCGTATAGAATAGCTCAGTTAGAAGGCACACCATTGCCCAGAACCTGGAATATCGAGAATTTGAAGAAATATTTCCAGTGAAAGAGGTAACAAACGAATAATGAATAAAGTTGCATCTCGTATTTTTTCCATTTTTTAACATATCTTCTAAATTATCATGCATGACCATGAGTCAGTGAATAGACGCAACAAAAAGCAAACAGAAACAAAATTCATAAAGTATCGAAAATGTTCAGAAATACCAGAAAAAGGAGAGTTTCCCATGAAACCCTCCAAGCAAAAGAAATAAAAGAACAGAAGTGCTACAGCAAAAGTAGTACAGAAATTAGAAAGCTAGCTAAACGGCCCAACAAACGGCCAATTACTCTTCCTCTGGACGGGTCGCTCTCTCCTTTGGACCAATCGTATCGTCCAGAATCTTGTCCTCCAAAGTTTCCTCGATTACATCAGAAGCTAAGGGATCTTGATCCTGAGCATTAGAAAGATGAGAGTCCGGGACTAATACCAAGGCCGTCTCTGACACAGAGGATTGACCCAGAGGACCCTTGTCGCTACTAGCATCTGGGTCAGAACCCGGTAATTTCTCAGGAGGATCTACAGCATCTTTCACACCTTCGCTGATAACATCAGAAGGAAGCACCGGTGACACAGGCAATCCAGCTTTCTTGGCAGCTACCTTAGCCGCAACACGTTGACCCAGAGCCCGGAGATCAATCGACAGAAACTTGTTGATGTCATAATCTGGATAATCTTCACGTACTATCTTGATCACTGTGGCACAAAAGTCAGTCAAGCACCCACTCATATAAATATTTGCATCCCTTTTGTTGTTCTGCTGCTCTTGAGTCAACCTCTCACATGTAGCCTGAAGCTGCAACAAAGTAGCTTCACGATCAGAAACTTTCTTCTCTAGGATCTTGACGCGATCCAGGGCTGTTTGATGTTGCTTGTTCAGCTTCGTCCTCTCCGCAGACATAGAGTCCCGTAATGAAGACATCTCTTTCTCATGCCTCAACTCCAACGACGCAGTCTCCTCCACCTTGCGACGGACTACGGCATTTCCTTGAATAAGCTGAAAACAGGAAAACAAGGGATGAGGAAAGAGAAGACACTAAAAGGTCACAGAGAAAAGAAACAACAAGAAATGAATACCTGCAACAAGGCAGAATCAATCCGGTCACAAGCACCTGACCCAGTACAACTGTCCCAAACTTCCATATCCTTCGGAAATTGCACAAATTGAGAAAACAAAGCACCCACCTCAGAAGAAGAAGCTGACAGCCCCTCAACATTCTGCTCCAACCACTCTCTAGGATTGGGGCAGGCATCTAAATTCTTCTTAAGGCGTTTCGCAAGCCCCTGTCTGGTTCGTTCACGGATATCACGCCCTTTCTTGCTAGAAGAAGCCGGCAGTCCAGGCTCAACGCCCTTCTCAATCTTGACAGAGGGACGAGGAGGCAAGGACGCAGGACGAGACCCAGTGATGACAGCAGAATCATCATCAAAAGTCAGAGTCAAGGCATCAAGAAAATCATCCCCCATTCCTGCAAAGGCAACACGCATAAATAAACATCCAAATATGATAAAAGCAAAATAAAGACTAACAAGAAGCATACCCTGAGACGCAGACGTCAAATCTACAAAAGATAGAGGTGAGGGAGAACGGCAAGACTGGGACAGGGTACCATCACTCTCAAGAGGCCCCTCAATCACAGTACGAGGAGGCAACTCAATATGAGGAAACTTACGGTACAAGTACCTATCCACTAAGTCACAACAATCGAATAACTGAGACTGGGCATCATCTACTAAAGAATCTAGGGCTTCTGAGTCAGTAACGCAAAGGGGAGAAAAAGATAGGGACTCAGAATCATCCACCCAATCACAGGGGAAGTTAGCAAAAGCACTGTCGTGACCCACAATAAAGAAAGAACGTTGCCAACGCTTAGTAATCTTTGGCAAAGCATCAATCAGACGCTTGCCTCGATGAGCAGCCAAACGATGATAAAATTCATTACTCCTACGCGTTATAAAGAAAAGCTCATTCAACAGACCCAAAGAAGGAGACAGACCCTTGTCACATACTAACTCAACAAAGCAACACAAGACACGAATGGCGTTTGGATGGATTTGACCTAAGGGAATCCCATAGTCTTTAACAAAAGACTCAATCAAAGGATCCAAAGGGAAACGTAGCCCACAACGGAATTGCTCCTTATAAACGATTACCTTGCCATCTCCCACATTCTCATTAGCACTCATACGAGCACCACAGACTGAAAGAGAATAAGCCACCGGAATCCCATAATCATCACGAATTTCACCCAAAGACTCTCTATATATATTAGTAACGAACGAACTTAAAGAATTACGATAATCAACGGCAGCGCCGGACGAAGGGAGAGACACAGAAGACCTAGTACGAGTCATACCTAGTATGGAAAATCAAGAAAGTAGACGAAGCTTACCTGGAAACCACAAGGAAGGACTAAGGCGAAAAGTAATAATGGCAGCGAAGAAAAGCAAGGAAATTTCAGAAGCAATCAGCAAAGAACAAGATAGAAGAAAAAGGAAAGAAAAGAAAGGAAATTTAAAGAAGACCTAGGTAACCGTGACAGCAGTTGCTAGGATAAAAACGTGGCGGACATTCAGGAACACGAAATGATGGCAGTTTAAATTTTGAAAAACGAAATTGAAAAGACAAGGGAGGAAGCAATTACTCCCAACGGGCAAAAAGAAAAGGTGTACCACGAGAAACAGGCCCAAACAAATGGCCTGGACCAACAAGCATAAATACTTGAGAGACACAATCTTTAGGGAGGGACTAATGATGGATATCACACCCGAGACAGTACCAGAAGACTACGACATGACGTAGATCTAGAACAGATAGGACCAGTCGCAGGTCCTTGACCCAGAACTCAACAGTAACTAACTAATAGCTCGGATAAGTCAAGCTTCCCTGAAGATCAGGGATAAAGACGAAGAACGTCTCATCATATCTAGAAGATGAGATCAGAGTAAAGGAGAAGACTCCTAGTACATCACAATGACTATGGTGTATATAAACCAAGCCCTAAGTCAGGTAAACCTAATTTCACTCATATTCACTCTCAACACTACTCCAAGCTATCTGACTTAGGCATCGGAGGGTATTCGAGCCAACACCGGCTCAAATCCTTCTAACCTATTTTCTTTTGTAGGTTGGATCAAACTCAGACCGGCAGTTCAAGAACCATTAGTTTCGTAATGATTTAAACGTTTGGGTTGGTTTAAATCGGTAAAAAGGTTAAATGTTTGGAATTCTTTCATAATGTTTTAAACATTTGGCTTAAATTGCTAAAAAGGTGAAATGTTAGGATTTGTTGCGTAACGTTTTAAACATTTGGATTGCTTTCATAACATTTTAAATGTTTGGCTTAAATCGCTAAAAAGTGAAACGTTTGGATTTGTTTCGTAAACGTTTGTAAACGTTTGGCTTAAATTGCTAAAATGGTGAAACATTTGGATTTGTTTCGTAACGTTTTAAACGTTTGGATTTGTTTCGTAACGTTTTAAACGTTTGGATTAGTTTCCTAACGTTTTAAACGTTTGGCTTAAATCGCTAAAAAGGCGAAACGTTTCGATTTTTTTCGTAACGTTTGTAAATATTTGGCTTGAATCACTAAAAAGGTGAAACGTTAGGATCGGTTTCGTAACGTCCTAAACTTTTGGCTTAAATTGCTAAAAAGGTGAAACGTTTGGATTTGTTTCGTAATATTTCAAACATTTGGATTTGTTTTGTAACATTTTAAACGTATGGCTTAAATCGCTAAAACGGTGAAATGTTAGGATTTGTTGCATTCCGTTTTAAACGTTTGGCTTAAATCGCTAAAAATATGAAACATTAGGATTTGATACGTAACTTTCTAAATGTTTGGATTTCGTTCTTATCGTTTTAAACGTTGGGCTTAAATCGCTAAAAAGGTGAAACGTTTGGATTTGTTTAGTTACGTTTTAATCGTTTGGCTTAAATCTGTAAAAAGGTGAAATGTTAGGATTTGTTGCGTAACGTTTTAAACATCTAGCTTAAATAGCTAAAAGGTGAAACGTTTGGATTTGTTTCGTAACGCTTGAAACGTTCGGATATGTTTCATAATGTTTTAAACGTTAGCTTAAATTGCTAAAAAGGTAAAACGTTTGGACTTTTTTCGTAACGTTTAAAACATTTAGCTTAAATTGGTAAAAAGGTGAAATGTTTAGATTTGTTTCGTAATGTTTTAAACGTTTGGATTGGTTTCGTAACATTTTTAATGTTTTGCTTAAATTGATAAAAAAGTGAAACATTTGGATTTGTTTCGTAACATTTGTAAACGTTTGGCTTAAATCGCTAAAAAGGGGAAATGTTTGAATTTGTGTCGTATTGTTTTAAATGTTTGGATTGGTTTCGTAACATATTCACCTTTTTGTTTAAATCGCTACAAATATGAAACGTTTGTATTTATTTCGTAAATTTTGTAAACGTTTGGCTAAAATCGCTAAAAAGTGAAACGTTTGGATTTATTTCGTAATGTTTTATACGTTTCGATTGGTTTCGTAACAATTAAAACGTTTGGCTTAAATTGATAAAAAGGTGAACAGTTTGGATTTGTTTCTTAACTTTGTAAACGTTTGGCCTAAATAGCTAAAGAGGTGAAGCATTTGGATTTGTTCCGTAACATTTTAAACGTTTGGATTAGTTTCGTAACGTTCTAATTGCTTGGCATAAATAGTAGAAAAGGTGAAACGTTTGGATTTGTTTCGTAGCGTTTTAAAAATTTGGATTTATTTTGTAACATTTTAAACGTTTCGCTTAAATCGCTAAAACAATGAAATGTTAGGATTTGTTTTGTAACGTTTTAAATGTTTGGCTTATTCGAAAAAGGTGACACATTAGGATTTGTTACATAACGTTTTCAATGTTTGGATTTGTTTCGTAACGTTTTAAACGGTTGGCTTAAATCGCTAAAAAGGAGAAACGTTTGGATTTATTTCGTAACGTTTTAAACGCTAGGCTTATATCTTTACAAAGGTGAAACGTCAGGATTTATTTCGTAACGTTTTAAACGTCTGGCTTAAATTGCTTAAACGGTGAAACGTTTGGATTTGTTTCATAACGTTTTATACGTTTGATTCGGTTTCGTATCGTTTTAAACGTTTGGCATAAATCGCTAAAAAGTAAAACGTTTGGATTTGTTTCGTAACGTTTGAAAACATTTGGCTTAAATCGCTAAAAAAGTGAAACGGTTGGATTTGTTTCGTATCATTTTAAACGTTTGGATTGGTTTCGTAACATTTTAGACATTTGGCTTAAATTGATAAAAAGGTGAACCAATTATATTTCTTTCGTAACGTTTGTAAATGTTTGGCCTAAATCGCTAAAAAGGTGAAACATTTGGATTTTTTTCGTAACGTTTTAAACATGTGTATAGGTTTCGTAACGTTTTAAACGTTTGGCTTGAATCGCTGAAAAGGTGAAACGTTTGGATTTGTTTTGTAACGTTTGTAAACGTTTGACTTATATCGCTAAAAAGGGAAACATTTGGATATATTTCGTAATGTTTGAAACGTTTTGAGTGGTTTCGTAACGTTGGAAACATTTGGTTAGTTTCGTAACTTTTTAAATATTTGGCTTAAATTGCTAATGTAACACCCCACATTTTTCTAATTGTTCCGTTAAGTCTAAACGGTACCTTGAGTTCGTTTGAGTGGTTCGACTACTTAGATTTGCGTTTCGAAGGTTCCAAACCTTTTAAAATGTGTTTTAAGATGTATTAGAAGTAGTCTCGAAGTTTGAAACGTTTTCGATTTTAATTTCAAAATCTCAAATTTTCATCAGAGGCAGTAGCATTTCGCGGGTGCGACATGCCTGAATCGCTGGCGCGATTCATGTATCGCGGGCGCGATGGAGGTGTAGCGCGCGCGACGCGTGCACTGTTAGTTCGATGATTTTTGATAAATACCACCTTAACTCGACCTAAATCAGATTTTAAACACTTTTAACTTCTCTAAAAGCCCTAATTCGGCTGAGGCTCTAACTTAGGTCATTCCTCCATCCTTTCCCTTCAATTTGAATTTTGGGTCAGTGTTCTAACATTGGTTTCATGATTAAATCCATTAGTTTATATTTCGTGCTCAATCCTTTCCACTTTCTCAATCTCTAGGCTGATTTTGGATCTATATTTCTGGGTTTTCTTAATTGGTTGTTCTTAATCTATTCCAAAAGGTTAGTGGCTCTAAACCCTCTTTATGGTTTGTAGAGATTGCTAGTTGATGTATTAATTCAATACTTTGGGTGGCTTGATCGTATTCTCTGTGTTGCTATGATTTATAAATTCTGGAAATCTTGATTTGAGGCTATATAATTCTCTTTGTTTTCATTTGTACTTTGGGTGGTTTGGTTTTGATATTACAATTGATAGACTTATCGAATTGCTAAAGATTTTGGGTTATAAAATTTAGTTTATTATTGTTTAAAAATTTGGAAATATTTTTAAAGTTTGATCTTAGGTTGTTTGGTGACTAACAATACTTTGGGATGTTTGGTTAGGTCATTTAAATGATTTAATGAATCAATTGGATAAAACCTTTGAGATAAAATTCTGTTTTGATTTCAAACTAAAATCTGGAAATCCTTTTTTAAAGATCAAAAGGTTGTTTGTTAACAATAATCACATTGGGTGATTTGAGATAACTATTTAAATATGTTAAACGTGGTTTAATTGAATTATATCGTTGTTTTAAAAAGAATCGTGTTGCTGGAAATTTTTAAAACGAAAGATTTTAGTATTTGAAAATGTTACCTTGGTATTTATTGACTAAAATATTTGATCAATGCTTTGGATTTGTAAATGCCTACCTATGGTGGTTTTGATCATGTAATGGAAATTGTTTATAAGATGGTTTAAAACTTGTTAAAAGAATGTTAGTTTATCTTAGGTTGTGGTTTGACTTGAATTAAGTAATATAAGGCATACAGGTTGTTGTATGTCATGTAGGGTTTCGGTTGAACTATTTTAACTTCAAGTTGATACTTGAAAGATGTTGAATCTTATTGATTCTATTGGAGGTGATATAATTAAATGTACCTGGGGTGCTACTTGTTAAGTGTTAGCAAGCTTATTTGTTTATGGCATTATTAAGTTAGGAAACGAGTTCCTATTTCAATAAACTTGGTTTATTTAAGGCTTGGTTTAAACTTTGGGTTTCACTTTGGTAAGGATGGGTCGGGTTAGACTTGTGTCGCCGACATGTTGTGTTGAGCTATACAACAGTAAGCCTAACACACTACTCTGGGAACTATTATTGTTTTGAAAAGACTATTTAAGTATTTAAGACTTTGGTTTCGTTTTCAAAGATAAGAACTCGCCCAAGCTTAATTTTCCTAGCTTGTTATTGATTGAATGTAATACCTTGGATATACATTGGTTGTTCTTGGTTGTGTTTTGAGATGCTAGTCCTATGTGGTGTCTAGTATTCTTAGAGTTAGGGGTTGTTCGTATTTTAACTTGTATAATGTTTTTGACCCGTCGACTGCTCGTGCTTCGGAGTCTACGCAGGGTTAGGTGTTCGCCAAGTTTCACGTGGACAGGAAAGCTGTGAGTTTGTAGTGTTATTTACCGCTTTATTAAGTACCGCACATTATTTTAGTATATCAAATGTTTGTGAACTGTTTTAAGGATTATGGATCTGGATTGAAACGAGCTACTCGATAGGCTTGTATCGAGACTATGTGCACCGATAAGTACTTTGGGATTGGCTAACCAATGTCTGGCCTACTTTGGGAATCGATGAGGATTTGTTCCCATCTACTTTGGGTTAAATACTTTGGGATTTCATTTCAATACTGTTTTCCATAATCAAATATATATATTAGTATAAAAGGATATGTTTTAAGGGTTTTCAACTTAATAAATGTAAATAGCATTATGAACTCATCTCAGTATTTCTGACTCCGTTGTTTTTGCAATTTTTCCAGGCTTATGATTTTGAGAGCGTTGGTCATCTTCGATCTTTTGATTCCTCGGAGGTCTTTTTTATGTTATTAGACTAGTCAACTGGTTTATCTCTTAGACCGCAGTAGAACTAGTTGTATCTATTATTGTACTTTGGTTTGTCGTAGTGGTACGACTTTTATATGATTATACTTTAGTATGTTACATTGGATTATTTATATATTAGGCATGTTTCATAGTTTCGAATTACTATTAAGTTATTGTTTTAGAACTGTTATATAAGTTGTTAGATTTAGGTTGAAGTCTCGGTTGCCCCCATGCATTGGTTTTCTTGCAGGTTTATATTGAATTTAAAGCTTTTCGCGAGGCTTGCTACGGGTTTTGGTACGACCATACACATACCCTAGCGCCGGTCGCGAACCATAAAATTAGTCGTGACAGCTAAAAAGGTGAAACGATTGGATCTGTTTTGTAATGTTTGTAAACGTTTGGCTTAATTCCCTAAAAAGGTGAAACATTTGGATTTGTTTCGTAACATTAGTAATCGTTTGGCTTAAATTGATAAAAAAAGGGAAACGTTTGGATTTGTTTCGTAACGTTTGAAACATTTGGGTTGGTTTCGTAACGTTGGAAATGGTTGGCTTGGTTTCTGAACGTTTTAAACGTTTGGCTTAAATCGCTAAAAAGGGGAAACTTTTGGATTTGTTTCGTAACTTTTGTAAACGTTTGGATTGAATCACTAAAAAGGTAAAACGTTTGGATTTGTTTCGAAACGTTTAAAATGTTTGGATTGGTTTCGTAACGTTTTATATGTTTGGCTTAAATTGCTAAAAAGAGGAAACATTTGGATTTGTTTCGTAACATTTGTAAACGTTTGGCTTGAATCGCTAAAAAGGGGAAACGTTTGGATTTGTTTCGTAACGTTTTAGACGTTTGGCTTAAATCGCTAAAAAGGTGAAACGTTTGGTATTGTTTCATAACGTTTGTAAACATTTGGCTTAAATAGCTAAAAAGGTGAAACGTCTGGCTTAAATCGCTAAAATGGTGAAATGTTAGGATTTGTTTCGTAGCATTTTAAACGTTTCGATTTGTTTCGTAGCATTTTAAACGTTTGGATTTGTTTCGTTATAATTTAAAAGTTTGGCGTAAATCGTGAAAAAGGGGAAACGTTAGGATTTGTTTCGTAACGTTTCAAACGTTTAGCTTAAATCGCTAAAAACGTGAAACATTGGGATTTATTTCATAATGTTTTAAACGTTTGTCTTAAATCACTGAAAAGGTGAAATGTTAGCATTTGTTTCGTAACGTTTTAAGCGTTTTTGCTTGAATTGCTAAAAAGGTGAATCCTTAGAATTTGTTTCGTAACGTTATAAACGTTTGGATTGGTTTCCTAACGTTTAGTTTAAATCGCTAAAAAGGTGAAACATTTGGATTTGTTTTGTAATATTAGTAAACGTTTAACTTAAACCACTAAAAAGGCAAAACAATTGGATTTGTTTCTTAATGTCTTAAACGTTTGAATTGGTTTCGTACCATTTTTAACGTCTGGTTTAAATTGCTAAAAAGGTGAAACGTTAGGATTTGTTACGTAATGTTTTAAACATTTGGATTTGTTTCGTAACGTTTTCAACGTTTGGCATAAATCGCTGAAATAGGTGAAACATTTGGATTTGTTTTGTAACATTTGAAACATTTGGACTTGTTTGGTAACGTTTTTAACGTTTGGCTTAAATTGCTAAAAAGGTGGAATGTTTGGATTTGTTTCGTAACGTTTTAAACATTTCGATTTGTTTTGTAACATTTTAAATGTTTGGCTTAAATTGCTAAAATGGTGAAACCTTAGGATTTGTTTCGTAACGTTTTAAACGTTTGGCTTAAATCGCAAAAAAGGTGAAACGTTAGGATTTGTTACGTAACATTTTAAATATTTGGATTTGTTTCATATAGTTTTAAACGTTTGGCTTAAATAGCTAAAAATGTGAAACGTTTGGATTTGTTCAGTAACGTTTTAAAGTCTAACTTAAATCACTAAAAGGTGAAACTTTAGTTTGTTTCGTAATGTTTTAAACGATTGAATTTGTTTCGTAATGTTTTAAACGTTTGGATTTGTTTCGTAACGTTTTAAACGTTTGGCTTAAATTGCTAAAAAGGTGACACGTTTGGATTTGTTTCCTAACGTTTAAAACGTTTAGCTTAAACTGCTAATAAGGTGAAACGTTTGGATTTGTTTCGTAACGTTTAAACGTTTGGATTGGTTTCGTTACATTTTAAACCTTCTACTTAATTCGTTAAAAAGATGAAACGTGTGGATTTGTTTCATAACTTTTCCAAACTTTTGGCTTATATCGTTAAAACGGTGAAACGTTTGGATTTGTTTCGTAACATTTTGAACGTTTGGATTGGTTTCGCTAAAAAGGTGATACATTAGGATTTGTTTCGTAATGTTTTAAACATTTGGCTTCATTCGCTAAAAAGGGGAACCGTTAAAATTTGTTTCGTAACATTTTAAACGTGTGGCTTAAATCGATAAAAAGGTGAAACGTTTGGTTTGTTTTGTACTGTTTGTAAACGTACGGCTTAAATCGCTAAAAAGGCGAAACATTTGGATTTGTTTCTTAACATTTGTAAACGTTTTGCTTAAATTGCTAAAAAGGTGAAACACTTTGATTTGTTTCGTAATGTTTGGCTTAAATTACTAAAAAGATGAAACGCTTGGATTTGTTTCGTAACGATTGTAAGCGTTTGGTTTTGTTTTGAAACGTTTGGATTTGTTTCGTAACGTTTATAAACGTTTGGCTTAAATCGCTAAAAAGGTGAAACGTTTGGATTTGTTTGGTAACGTTTGTAAACGTTTGTTTTAAATCGCTAAAAAGGTGAAATGTTTGGATTTGTTTCGTAACGTTTGTAAATGTTTTGCTTAAATTGCTAGAAAGGGTTTCGTATGGTTTAAAGAGTTTGGATTAGTTTGAAAACGTTTGGCTTAAATCACTAAAAAGGTGAAACATTTGAATTGGTTTCGTAACGTTTGTAAAGTTTTGGCTTAAATCGCAAAAAAGGTGAAACATTTGGATTTGTTTCGTAACGTTTGTAAACGTTTGTCTTAAATCGCTAAAAACGTGAAATATTTGGATTTGTTTTGTAACGTTTGTAAACGTTTGGCTTAAATCGCTAAAAAGGGAAATCTTGGATTTGTTTCGTAACGTTTGTAAACGTTTGGCTTAAATGTCTAACAAGGTGAAACGCTTGGATTTTTTTCGTAACGTTTGTAAACGTTTTGCTTAATTTGCTAAAACGGTGAAACTTTTGGATTTGTTTCGTAACGTTTTAAATGTTTGGCGTAAATCGCTAAAAAGGTGAATTTTTTTGTTTTGTTTCGTAACGTTTTAAACGTTTGGTTTTGTTTCGTAACGTTAGTAAACGTTTGGCTTAAATCGTTAAAAAGGTGAAACATTTGGATTTGTTTCGTAACGTTTGGCTTAAATTGCTAAAAAAGTGAAACGTTTGGATTTGTTTCGTAACGTTTGTAAACGTTTGGCTTAAATCACTAATAAGGTGAAACGGTTGGCTTAAATCGATGAAATGTGGAAACGTTTGGATTTGTTTCGTAACGTTTGTAAACGTTTGGCTTAAATCGCTAAAATGGGGAAACGTTTGGATTTGTTTCGCAACGTTTATAAATATTTGGATTTGTTTCGTAACGTTTGTAAACGTTTGGATTTATTTCTTAATGTTTGTAAACGTTTGGCTTCAATCGCTAAAAAGGGCAAACGTTTGGATTTATTTCATACTATTTGTAAACGTTTAACTTAAATTGCTAAAAATGTGAAAAGTTTGTTTTTGTTCCGTAATGTTTGTAAACTTTTGGATTCGTTTCGTAACATTTGTAAAAGTTTGGCTTAAATCACTAAAATGGAAAAACGTTTGGATTTGTTCCGTAACTTTTGTAAACGTTTGGATTTGTTTCGTAATGTTTGTAAACGTTTGGTTTTGTTTCGTAACGTTTATAAACATTTGGCTTAAATCGCTAAAATGGGAAAACATTTGGATTTGTTTCGTAACGTTTGACTTCAATTGCTAAAAAGGTGAAACGTTTGGATTTGTTTCGTAACGTTTGTAATCGTTTGGCTTAAATTACTAATAATATGAAACGTTTGTTTTTGTTCTGTATTGTTTGTAAACGTTTGGTTTTGTTTCGTAATGTTTTAAGGATTTGGCATAAATTGCTAAAAAGGTGAAACGTTTGGATTTGTATTGTAACGTTTGTAAACGTTTGGCTTTAATTGCTAAAAAGGTGAAACTCTTGAATTTGTTTTGTAACTTTTGTAAACGTTTGGCTAAAATCGCTAAAAGGGTGAAACGTTTGGATTTATTTCGTAACGTTTGTAAACGTTTGGCTTAAATCGCTAAAAATGGGAAACGTTTGGTTTTGTTCCGTAACGTTTGTAAACTTTTGGCTTAAATTGCTAAAAATATGAAACGTTGGATTTGTTTCGTAACGTTTTAAACGTTTGGTTTTGTTTCTTAACGTTTGTAAATGTTTGGCTTTAATCGTTAAAAAGGTGAAACGTTTGGATTTGTTTTGTAACGTTTGTAAACGTTTGGCTTAAATCGCTAAAAAGGGGAGACATTTGAATTTATTTCGTAGACTTTGAAAACGTTTGGCTTAAATCGCTAAAAAGGTGAAACGTTTGGATTTGTTTGGTACCGTTTGTAAACGTTTCGCTTAAATCGCTAAAATGGGGAAACGTTTTGATTTGTTTCGTACCGTTTGTAAATGTTTGGCTTAAATCGCTAAAAAGGTGAAATATTTCGATTTGTTTCGTAACGTTTGTAAATGTTTGACCTAAATTGATAAAAAGGTGAAATGTTTGGATTTATTTCGTAACATTTGTATACGTTTGGCATCAATCACTAAAAATTTGTAAACATTTGGCTTAAATCACAATAAAGGTGATACATTTAGATTTGTTTCGTAATGTTTGTAAACGTTTCGCCTAAATTGCTAAAAAGGTGAAACGCTTAGATTTGTTTCGTAACGTTTGTTAATGTTTTTCTTTGTTTCATAACGTTTGTAAACATTTGGCCTCAATCGCTAAAAAAGTGAAACGTTTATATTTGTTTCGTAATGTTTGTAAACGATTGGATTAAATTGCTAAAAAGGTTAAATCCTTGGATTTGTTTCGTAAAAATTTTAAACGTTTGGCTTAAATTGCTAAAAATTTGAAACGCTTGGATTTGTTTCGTAATGTTTGTAAACGTTTGGCTTAAATTTCTAAAAAGGGGAAACGTTTGGATTTGTTTCGTAACATTTGTAAACGTTTGGCTTAAATTCCTAAAAAGGGGAAACGTTTGGATTCTTTTCGTAACGTTTAAAACGTTTGGCTTAAATCCCTAAAATGGGGAAACATTTAGATTTGTTTCGTAAAGGTTGTAAATGTTTGCCTTAATTTGCTAAAACGGTGAAATGCTTGGATTTGTCTCCTAATGTTTGTAAACGTTTGGCTTTGTTTTGTAACGTTTGTAAACGTTTGGCTTAAATTTCTAAAAATGGGAAACGTTTGTATTTTATTTAGCAACGTTTTAAACGTTTGGTTTTGTTTCGTATCATTTGTAAAAGTTTCGCTTAAATCGCTAAAAAGGTGAAACGCTTGGATTTGTTTCGTAACGTTTATAAATGTTTGGCTTAAATCGAAAAAATGGGAAAATATTAGAATTTGTTTTGTAACTTTTGTAAACGTTTGGCTTAAATCGCTAAAAACGTGAAACGTTTGGATTTATTTTGTAACGTTTATAAACGTGTTGCTTAAATTGCTGAAAAGGTGAAACATTTGTTTTTGTTTCGTAAAGTTTGTAAATATTTGGTTTAAATTGCTAAAAAGGTGAAACTATTGGATTTGTTTCGTAGCATTTGTAAACATTTGGCTTAAATTGCTAAAAAGGTGAAACGTTTGGATTTGTTTCGTAATATTTGTAAACATTTTGGCTTAAATCGCTAAAGAGGTGAAACGTTTTGGATATGTTTTGTAACCTTTGTAAACGTTCGGCTTAAATCGCTAAAAAGGTGAAACATTTGGTTTTGTTTCGTAACGTTTGGTTTAAATTGCTAATAAGGTTAAATGTTTGGATTTGTTTCGCAACGTTTGTAAATGTTTGGCTTAAATCGCTAAAAAGGGGAAACGTTTGAATTTTTTTTGTAAGGTTTTAAACGTTAAGCTTAAATCGCGAAAATGGGGAAACATTTGGATTTATTTTGTAACCTTTGTAAACGTTTGGCTTAAATCGCTAAAAAGGTTAAACATTTGGTTTTGTTTCGTAACGTTTGTAAACGTTGGGTTTAAATTTCTAATAAGGTTAAAAGTTTGGATTTGTTTTGTAACGTTTGTAAACGTTTGTCTTAAATCGCTAAAAAGGTGAAACGTTTGTATTTGTTTTGTAACGTTTGTAAACGTTTGGCTTAAATCGCCAAAAAGGGAAATCGTTTGGATTAGTTTCGCAACGTTTGTAAACGTTTGGCTTAAATGTCTAACAAGGTGAAATGCTTGGATTTGTTTCGTAACGTTTGTAAACATTTGGTTTAAATTTCTAGAAAGGTGAAACGCTTGGATTTGTTTCGTAACGTTTTAAATGTTTGACGTAAATCGCTAAAAAGGTGAAATTATTGGTTTTGTTTCGTAACGTTTTAAACGTTTGGTTTTGTTTCGTAACGTTAGTAAACGTTTGGCCTAAATCGCTAAATAGATGAAACGTTTGGATTTGTTTCGTAACGTTTGTAAACATTTAGCTTAAATTGCTAAAAAGGTGAAACGTTTGGATTTGTTTCGTAACGTTTGTAAACGTTTGGCTTAAATCGCTAAAAAGGTGAAACGGTTGGCTTAAATCGATGAAATGGGGAAACGTTTGGATTTGTTTCATAACGTTTGTAAACGTTTGGTTTTGTTTTATAACGTTTGTAAACGTTTTGCTTAAATCGCTAAAATGGGGAAACGTTTGGATTTGTTTCGTAATGTTTATAAACATTTGGATTTGTTTCGTAACGTTTATAAACGTTTGGATTTATTTCTTAATATTTGTAAACGTTTGGCTTCAATCGCTAAAAAGGTCAAACGTTTGGATTTGTTTCATACCGTTTGTAAACGTTTAACATAAATTGCTAAAAATGTGAAAAGTTTGTTTTTGTTCCGTAATGTTTGTAAACTTTTGGATTCGTTTCGTAACGTTTGTAAAAGTTTGGCTTAAATAACTAAAATGGAAAAACGTTTGGATTTGTTCCGTAACGTTTGTAAACGTTTGGATTTGTTTCGTAATGTATGTAAACGTTTGGTTTTGTTTTGTAACGTTTATAATCATTTGGCTTAAATCGCTAAAATGGGAAAACATTTAGATTTGTTTCGTAACGTTTGGCTTCAATTGCTAAAAAGGTGAAACGTTTGGATTTGTTTCGTAACGTTTGTAATCGTTTGGCTTAAATTACTAATAATATGAAACGTTTGTTTTTGTTCCGTGTTGTTTGTAAACGTTTGGGTTTATTTCGTAATGTTTTAAGGATTTGGCATAAATTGCTAAAAATGCGAAACGTTTGGATTTGTTTTGTAACGTTTGTAGACGTTTGGATTTAATTGCTAAAAAGGTGAAACTCTTGAATTTGTTTCGTAATTTTTGTAAACGTTCGGCTTAAATCGCTAAAAAGGTGAAACGTTTGGATTTATTTCGTAACGTTTGTAAACGTTTGGCTTAAATCGCTAAAAATGGGAAATGTTTGGTTTTGTTCTGTAACGTTTGTAAACGTTTGGCTTAAATCGCTAAAAATATGAAACGTTTGGATTTGTTTTGTAACGTTTTAAACGTTTGGTTTTGTTTCTTAACGTTTGTAAATGTTTGGCTTTAATCGTTAAAAAGGCGAAACGTTTGGATTTGTTTTGTGACGTTTGTAAACGTTTGGCTTAAATCGCTAAAAAGGGAAACATTTGAATTTTTTTCGTAGAGTTTGTAAAAGTTTGACTTAAATCGCTAAAAAGGGGAAACGTTTGGATTTGTTTGGTACCGTTTGTAAACATTTGGCTTAAATCGTTAAAATGAGGAAACATTTTGATTTGATTCGTACCGTTTGTAAACGTTTGGCTTACATCGCTAAAAAGGTGAAACGTTTCGATTTGTTTCGTAACGTTTGTAAATGTTTGGCTTAAATTGCTAAAAAGGTGAAACGTTTCGATTTGTTTCGTAACATTTGTAAACGTTTGGCTTCAATCACTAAGAGTTTGTAAACGTTTGGCTTAAATCACAAAAAAGATGAAACATTTAGATTTGTTTCGTAATGTTTATAAACGTTTGGCTTAAATTGCGAAAAAGGTGAAACGCTTGGATTTGTTTCGTAACGTTTGTAAATGTTTTGCTTTGTTTCGTAACGTTTGTAAACATTTGGCTTCAATCGCTAAAAAAGTGAAACGTTTAGATTTGTTTCGTAATGTTTGTAAACGTTTGACTTAAATTGCTAAAAAGGTTAAATCCTTGGGTTTGTTTCGTAAAATTTGTAAACGTTTGGCTTAAATTGCTAAAAAGTTGAAACGCTTGAATTTGTTTTGTAATGTTTGTAAACGTTTGGCTTAAATTGCTAAAAGGGGGAAACGTTTGGATTTGTTTCGTAACGTTTGTAAACGTTTGGCTTTGTTTTGTAACGTTTGGAAATGTTTGGCTTAAATTGCTAAAAATGTGAAACGTTTGGATTTGTTTCGCAACGTTTTAAACGTTTGGTTTTGTTTCGTATCATTTGTAAAAGTTTCACTTAAATCGCTAAAAAGGTGAAACGCTTGGATTGTTTCCGTAACGTTTGTAAACGTTTGTCTTAAATCCCAAAAATGTGAAAATGTTAGGATTTGTTCTGTAATGTTTGTAAACGTTTGGTTTAAATCGCTAACAAGGTGAAATGTTTGGATTTATTTTGTAACGTTTGTAAACATGTGGCTTAAATTGCTGAAACGATGAAACATTTGTTTTCGTTTTGAAACGTTTGGTTTAAACTGCTAAAAAGGTGAAACGATTGGATTTATTACTTAGCATTTGTAAACAATTAGCTTAATTCGCTAAAAAGGTAAAACGTTTGGATTTGTTTCGTAATATTTGTAAACGTTTTGGCTTAAATCGCTAAAAAGGTGAAACGTTTGGATTTGTTTTGCAATCTTTGTAAACGTTTGGCTTAATTCGCTAAAAAGGTGAAACGTTTGGATTTGTTTCGTAACGTTTGGTTTAAATTCCTAATAAGGTTAAACGTTTGGATTTGTTTCGCGACGTTTGTAAACGTTTGGCTTAAATCGCTAAAAAGGGGAAACGTTTGGATTTATTTCGTAAGGTTTTAAACGTTTGGCTTAAATCGCGAAAATGAGGAAACATTTGGATTTATTTTGTACCCTTTGTAAACGTTCTGCTTAAATCGCTAAAAAGGTGAAACATTTGGTTTTGTTTCGTAACGTTTGTAAACGTTTGGTTTAAATTGCTAATAAGGTTAAAAGTTTGGATTTGTTTCGTAACGTTTGTAAACGTTCGGCTTAAATCGCTAAAAAGGTGAAACGTTTGGATTTATTTCGTAGGATTTTAAAATGTTTGGCTTAAATCGCGAAAATAGGGAAACATTTGGATTTGTTCCGTAACGTTTGTCAACGTTTGACTTAAATCGCTAAAAAGGTGAAACATTTAGATTTGCTTCGTAACGTTTGTAAACGTTTCTCTTATATTTCTAAAAAGGTGAAACTCTTGGATTTGTTTCGTAACGTTTGTAAACGTTTGGCTTAAATCACTAAAACGATGAATTTTTTTGATTTGTTTCGTAACATTTGTACATATTTGGCTTCAATCGCAAAAAAGGGGAAACGTTTGGATTTGTTTCGTAATGTTTGTAAACGTTTGGCTTACATCGATGATATGGGAAAAGTTTGGATTTGTTTCGTAACATTTATAAACGTTTGGCTTAAATCACCAAAAAGGTGAAACATTTGGATTTGTTTCGTAAAGTTTGTAAACGTTTGGCTTAAATCGCTAAAATGGGGAAACGTTTGGATTTGTTTCAAAAAGTTTGTAAACATTTGGATTTGTTTCGTAACGTTTGTAAACGTTTCATTTTGTTTCGTAACGTTTATAAACGTTTTGCTTAAATTTCTTAAATGGGGAAACGTTTGGATTTGTTTCTTAATGTTTGTAAACGTTTGGATTTGTTTCATACCGTTTGTAAACGTTTTACTTAAATTGCTAAAAATGTGAAAAGTTTTTTTTTGTTCCGTAATGTTTGTAAACGTTTGTATTTGTTTCATAACGTTTGTTAACATTTGTAAATGTTTGGCTTAAATCGCTAAAAAGGTGAAACATTTGGATTTGTTTCGTAACTTTTGGAAACGTTTGGCTTAAATTACTAAAATTATAAAACATTTTTATTTAATTCGTAACATTTGTAAACGTTTGGATTTGTATCATAATGTTTGTAAACGTTTGGTTTTATTTCGTAACATTTATAAACGTTTGGCTTAAATCGCTAAAATGGGAGACCACTTGGATTTGTTTCGTAACGTTTGGCTTCAATCGCTACAATGGGAAAACATTTGGATTTTTTTCATAACGTTTGGCTTGAATCGCTAAAAAGGTGAAACATTTGGATTTGTTTCGCAACGTTTGTAAACGTTTGGCTTAAATGTCTAATAATGTAAATCGTTTGTTTTTGTTCCGTATTGTTTGTAAATGTTTGGATTTATTTCGTAACGTTTTAAAGATTTGGCATAAATCGCTAAAAAGGTGAAACGTTTGGATTTGTTTCGTAACGTTTTTAGACGTTTGGCTTAAATTATTAAATAGGTGAAACTCTTGGATCTGTTTCGTAACTTTTGTAAACGCTTGGTTTAAATCGCTAAAAGGTGAAACACTTGGATTTTTTTCGTAACGTTTGTAAACGTTTGGCTTAAATCGCTAAAAATGTGAAAAATTTGGTTTTGTTCCGTAACATTAGTCAACGTTTGGTTTAAATCGCTAAAGATCTGAAACGTTTGGATTTGATTCGAAACATTTTTAACGTTTGTTTTTGTTTCTTAACGATTGTAAACGTTTGGCTTAAATCGTTAAAAAGGTGAAACGTTTGGATTTGTTTCGTAACATTTGTAAACGTTAGGCTTAAATCGCTAAAATGGGGAACGTTTAAATTTGTTTCATAAAGTTTGTAAACGTTTGGCTTAAATCGCTAAAAAGGTGAAACGTTTGGATTTGTTTCGTAGCGTTTGTAAACATTTGGCTTAAATCGCTAAAATAGAGATACGTTTGGATTTGTTTTGTACCGTTTGTAAACGTTTGGCTTAAATCGATAAAAAGGTGACACGTTTGGATTTGTTTCGTAACGTTTGTAAACGTTTTGCTTAAATTGCTAAAAAGGTGAAACGTTTGGATTTGTTCCGTAACGTTTATAAACATTTGGCTTCAATCACTAAAAATTTGTAAACGTTTGGCTTAAATCACAAAAAAGGTGAAACGCTTGGATTTGTTTCGAAACGTTTGTAAACGTTTTTCTTTGTTTCGTAACGTTTGGCTTCAATTGCTAAAAAATTGAAACGTTTGGATTTGTTTCGTAATGTTTGTAAACGTTTGGCTTAATTTGCTAAAAAGGTGAAACACTTGGATTTGTTTTGTAACATTTGTAAACGTTTTGCTTAATTTGCTAAAAAGTTGAAACGCTTGGATTTGTTTCGTAATATTTGTGAACGTTTGGCTTAAATTGCTAAAAAGGTGAAAAGTTTGGATTTGTTTTGTAACGTTTGTAAACGTTTGGCTTAAATTTCTAAAAAGGGGAAACTTTTTGATTTTTTTCGTAACATTATAAACGTTTGACTTAAATCGCTAAAATGGGGAAACATTTGGATTTGTTTTGCAACGTTTGTAACCGTCTGGCTTAATTTGATAAAAGGTGAAACGCTCTTATTTGTTTCGTAACGTTTTAAACGTTTGGATTTGTTTCGTAACATTTGTAAACGTTTGACTTAAATCACAAAAATGGGAAAATGTTTGGATTTGTTTCGTAACGTTTGCAAACGATTGGCTTAAATTGCAAAAACGTGAAACGTTTGGATTTGTTTTGTAATGTTTGTTAACGTTTGCCTTACATTGCTAAAAAGGTGAAACTCTTGGATTTGTTCATAACGTTTTAAACGTTTGGATTAAATCGCTAAAAAGGTGAAACGTTTCTTTTTGTTCCGTAACATTTTAAACGTTTTGATTTGTTCATAACATATTAAACATTTGGCTTATATCGCTAAAAAGGTGAAACGTTTGCATTTGTTTAGAAACGTTTTAAACGTTTGGATGTGTTTTGTAGCGCTTGTAAATGTTTGTCTTAAATCGCTAAAATGGTGAAACGTTTGGTTTTGTTTCATAAAGTTTGTAAGCGTTTGGCTTAAATTGCTAAAAAGGTGAAACGTTTGGCTTAAATCGCTAAAAAGGAGAAACTTTTGGATTTGTTTTGTAAGATTTGTAAACGTTTGGCTTATATCGCTAAAAAGGTGAAACATTTAGATTTGTTTCGTAATGTTTATAAACGTTTGGCTTAAATTGCGAAAAAGGTGAAACGCTTGGATTTGTTTCGTAACGTTTGTAAATGTTTTGCTTTGTTTCGTAACGTTTGTAAACATTTGGCTTCAATCGCTAAAAAAGTGAAACGTTTAGATTTGTTTCGTAATGTTTGTAAACGTTTGACTTAAATTGCTAAAAAGGTTAAATCCTTGGGTTTGTTTCGTAAAATTTGTAAACGTTTGGCTTAAATTGCTAAAAAGTTGAAACGCTTGAATTTGTTTTGTAATGTTTGTAAACGTTTGGCTTAAATTGCTAAAAGGGGGAAACGTTTGGATTTGTTTCGTAACGTTTGTAAACGTTTGGCTTTGTTTTGTAACGTTTGGAAATGTTTGGCTTAAATTGCTAAAAATGTGAAACGTTTGGATTTGTTTCGCAACGTTTTAAACGTTTGGTTTTGTTTCGTATCATTTGTAAAAGTTTCACTTAAATCGCTAATAAGGTGAAACGCTTGGATTGTTTCCGTAACGTTTGTAAACGTTTGTCTTAAATCCCAAAAATGTGAAAATGTTAGGATTTGTTCTGTAATGTTTGTAAACGTTTGGTTTAAATCGCTAACAAGGTGAAATGTTTGGATTTATTTTGTAACGTTTGTAAACATGTGGCTTAAATTGCTGAAACGATGAAACATTTGTTTTCGTTTTGAAACGTTTGGTTTAAACTGCTAAAAAGGTGAAACGATTGGATTTATTACTTAGCATTTGTAAACAATTAGCTTAATTCGCTAAAAAGGTAAAACGTTTGGATTTGTTTCGTAATATTTGTAAACGTTTTGGCTTAAATCGCTAAAAATGTGAAACGTTTGGATTTGTTTTGCAATCTTTGTAAACGTTTGGCTTAATTCGCTAAAAAGGTGAAACGTTTGGATTTGTTTCGTAACGTTTGGTTTAAATTCCTAATAAGGTTAAACGTTTGGATTTGTTTCGCGACGTTTGTAAACGTTTGGCTTAAATCGCTAAAAAGGGGAAACGTTTGGATTTATTTCGTAAGGTTTTAAACGTTTGGCTTAAATCGCGAAAATGAGGAAATATTTGGATTTATTTTGTACCCTTTGTAAACGTTCTGCTTAAATCGCTAAAAAGGTGAAACATTTGGTTTTGTTTCGTAACGTTTGTAAACGTTTGGTTTAAATTGTTAATAAGGTTAAAAGTTTGGATTTGTTTCGTAACGTTTGTAAACGTTTGGCTTAAATCGCTAAAAAGGTGAAACGTTTGGATTTATTTCGTAGGATTTTAAAATGTTTGGCTTAAATCGCGAAAATAGGGAAACATTTGGATTTGTTCCGTAACGTTTGTCAACGTTTGACTTAAATCGCTAAAAAGGTGAAACATTTAGATTTGCTTCGTAACGTTTGTAAACGTTTCTCTTATATTTCTAAAAAGGTGAAACTCTTGGATTTGTTTCGTAACGTTTGTAAACGTTTGGCTTAAATCGCTAAAACGATGAATTTTTTTGATTTGTTTCGTAATATTTGTAAATGTTTGGCTTCAATCGCAAAAAAGGGGAAACGTTTGGATTTGTTTCGTAATGTTTGTAAACGTTTGGCTTACATCGATGATATGGGAAAAGTTTGGATTTGTTTCGTAACATTTATAAACGTTTGGCTTAAATCACCAAAAAGGTGAAACATTTGGATTTGTTTCGTAAAGTTTGTAAACGTTTGGCTTAAATCGCTAAAATGGGGAAACGTTTGGATTTGTTTCAAAAAGTTTGTAAACATTTGGATTTGTTTCGTAACGTTTGTAAACGTTTCATTTTGTTTCGTAACGTTTATAAACGTTTTGCTTAAATTGCTTAAATGGGGAAACGTTTGGATTTGTTTCTTAATGTTTGTAAACGTTTGGATTTGTTTCATACCGTTTGTAAACGTTTTACTTAAATTGCTAAAAATGTGAAAAGTTTGTTTTTGTTCCGTAATGTTTGTAAACGTTTGTATTTGTTTCATAACGTTTGTTAACATTTGTAAATGTTTGGCTTAAATCGCTAAAAAGGTGAAACATTTGGATTTGTTTCGTAACTTTTGGAAACGTTTGGCTTAAATTACTAAAATTATAAAACATTTTTATTTAATTCGTAACATTTGTAAACGTTTGGATTTGTATCATAATGTTTGTAAACGTTTGGTTTTATTTCGTAACATTTATAAACGTTTGGCTTAAATCGCTAAAATGGGAGACCACTTGGATTTGTTTCGTAACGTTTGGCTTCAATCGCTACAATGGGAAAACATTTGGATTTTTTTCATAACGTTTGGCTTGAATCGCTAAAAAGGTGAAACATTTGGATTTGTTTCGCAACGTTTGTAAACGTTTGGCTTAAATGTCTAATAATGTAAATCGTTTGTTTTTGTTCCGTATTGTTTGTAAATGTTTGGATTTATTTCGTAACGTTTTAAAGATTTGGCATAAATCGCTAAAAAGGTGAAACGTTTGGATTTGTTTCGTAACGTTTTTAGACGTTTGGCTTAAATTATTAAATAGGTGAAACTCTTGGATCTGTTTCGTAACTTTTGTAAACGCTTGGTTTAAATCGCTAAAAGGTGAAACACTTGGATTTTTTTCGTAACGTTTGTAAACGTTTGGCTTAAATCGCTAAAAATGTGAAAAATTTGGTTTTGTTCCGTAACATTAGTCAACGTTTGGTTTAAATCGCTAAAGATCTGAAACGTTTGGATTTGATTCGAAACATTTTTAACGTTTGTTTTTGTTTCTTAACGATTGTAAACGTTTGGCTTAAATCGTTAAAAAGGTGAAACGTTTGGATTTGTTTCGTAACGTTTGTAAACGTTAGGCTTAAATCGCTAAAATGGGGAACGTTTAAATTTGTTTCATAAAGTTTGTAAACGTTTGGCTTAAATCGCTAAAAAGGTGAAACGTTTGGATTTGTTTCGTAGCGTTTGTAAACATTTGGCTTAAATCGCTAAAATAGAGATACGTTTGGATTTGTTTTGTACCGTTTGTAAACGTTTGGCATAAATCGATAAAAAGGTGACACGTTTGGATTTGTTTCGTAACGTTTGTAAACGTTTTGCTTAAATTGCTAAAAAGGTGAAACGTTTGGATTTGTTCCGTAACGTTTATAAACATTTGGCTTCAATCACTAAAAATTTGTAAACGTTTGGCTTAAATCACAAAAAAGGTGAAACGCTTGGATTTGTTTCGAAACGTTTGTAAACGTTTTTCTTTGTTTCGTAACGTTTGGCTTCAATTGCTAAAAAATTGAAACGTTTGGATTTGTTTCGTAATGTTTGTAAACGTTTGGCTTAATTTGCTAAAAAGGTGAAACACTTGGATTTGTTTTGTAACATTTGTAAACGTTTTGCTTAATTTGCTAAAAAGTTGAAACGCTTGGATTTGTTTCGTAATATTTGTGAACGTTTGGCTTAAATTGCTAAAAAGGTGAAAAGTTTGGATTTGTTTTGTAACGTTTGTAAACGTTTGGCTTAAATTTCTAAAAAGGGGAAACTTTTTGATTTTTTTCGTAACATTATAAACGTTTGACTTAAATCGCTAAAATGGGGAAACATTTGGATTTGTTTTGCAACGTTTGTAACCGTCTGGCTTAATTTGATAAAAGGTGAAACACTCTTATTTGTTTCGTAACGTTTTAAACGTTTGGATTTGTTTCGTAACATTTGTAAACGTTTGACTTAAATCACAAAAATGGGAAAATGTTTGGATTTGTTTCGTAACGTTTGCAAACGATTGGCTTAAATTGCAAAAACGTGAAACGTTTGGATTTGTTTTGTAATGTTTGTTAACGTTTGCCTTACATTGCTAAAAAGGTGAAACTCTTGGATTTGTTCATAACGTTTTAAACGTTTGGATTAAATCGCTAAAAAGGTGAAACATTTCTTTTTGTTCCGTAACATTTTAAACGTTTTGATTTGTTCATAACGTATTAAACATTTGGCTTATATCGCTAAAAAGGTGAAACGTTTGCATTTGTTTAGAAACGTTTTAAACGTTTGGATGTGTTTTGGAGCGCTTGTAAATGTTTGTCTTAAATCGCTAAAATGGTGAAACGTTTGGTTTTGTTTCATAAAGTTTGTAAGCGTTTGGCTTAAATTGCTAAAAAGGTGAAACGTTTGGCTTAAATCGCTAAAAAGGAGAAACTTTTGGATTTGTTTTGTAAGATTTGTAAACGTTTGGCTTATATCGCTAAAAAGGTGAAACATTTAGATTTGTTTCGTAATGTTTATAAACGTTTGGCTTAAATTGCGAAAAAGGTGAAACGCTTGGATTTGTTTCGTAACGTTTGTAAATGTTTTGCTTTGTTTCGTAACGTTTGTAAACATTTGGCTTCAATCGCTAAAAAAGTGAAACGTTTAGATTTGTTTCGTAATGTTTGTAAACGTTTGACTTAAATTGCTAAAAAGGTTAAATCCTTGGGTTTGTTTCGTAAAATTTGTAAACGTTTGGCTTAAATTGCTAAAAAGTTGAAACGCTTGAATTTGTTTTGTAATGTTTGTAAACGTTTGGCTTAAATTGCTAAAAGGGGGAAACGTTTGGATTTGTTTCGTAACGTTTGTAAACGTTTGGCTTTGTTTTGTAACGTTTGTAAATGTTTGGCTTAAATTGCTAAAAATGTGAAACGTTTGGATTTGTTTCGCAACGTTTTAAACGTTTGGTTTTGTTTCGTATCATTTGTAAAAGTTTCACTTAAATCGCTAAAAAGGTGAAACGCTTGGATTGTTTCCGTAACGTTTGTAAACGTTTGTCTTAAATCCCAAAAATGTGAAAATGTTAGGATTTGTTCTGTAATGTTTGTAAACGTTTGGTTTAAATCGCTAACAAGGTGAAATGTTTGGATTTATTTTGTAACGTTTGTAAACATGTGGCTTAAATTGCTGAAACGATGAAACATTTGTTTTCGTTTTGAAACGTTTGGTTTAAACTGCTAAAAAGGTGAAACGATTGGATTTATTACTTAGCATTTGTAAACAATTAGCTTAATTCGCTAAAAAGGTAAAACGTTTGGATTTGTTTCGTAATATTTGTAAACGTTTTGGCTTAAATCGCTAAAAAGGTGAAACGTTTGGATTTGTTTTGCAATCTTTGTAAACGTTTGGCTTAATTCGCTAAAAAGGTGAAACGTTTGGATTTGTTTCTTAACGTTTGGTTTAAATTCCTAATAAGGTTAAACGTTTGGATTTGTTTCGCGACGTTTGTAAACGTTTGGCTTAAATCGCTAAAAAGGGGAAACGTTTGGATTTATTTCGTAAGGTTTTAAACGTTTGGCTTAAATCGCGAAAATGAGGAAATATTTGGATTTATTTTGTACCCTTTGTAAACGTTCTGCTTAAATCGCTAAAAAGGTGAAACATTTGGTTTTGTTTCGTAACGTTTGTAAACGTTTGGTTTAAATTGTTAATAAGGTTAAAAGTTTGGATTTGTTTCGTAACGTTTGTAAACGTTTGGCTTAAATCGCTAAAAAGGTGAAACGTTTGGATTTATTTCGTAGGATTTTAAAATGTTTGGCTTAAATCGCGAAAATAGGGAAACATTTGGATTTGTTCCGTAACGTTTGTCAACGTTTGACTTAAATCGCTAAAAAGGTGAAACATTTAGATTTGCTTCGTAACGTTTGTAAACGTTTCTCTTATATTTCTAAAAAGGTGAAACTCTTGGATTTGTTTCGTAACGTTTGTAAACGTTTGGCTTAAATCGCTAAAACGATGAATTTTTTTGATTTGTTTCGTAATATTTGTAAATGTTTGGCTTCAATCGCAAAAAAGGGGAAACGTTTGGATTTGTTTCGTAATGTTTGTAAACGTTTGGCTTACATCGATGATATGGGAAAAGTTTGGATTTGTTTCGTAACATTTATAAACGTTTGGCTTAAATCACCAAAAAGGTGAAACATTTGGATTTGTTTCGTAAAGTTTGTAAACGTTTGGCTTAAATCGCTAAAATGGGGAAACGTTTGGATTTGTTTCAAAAAGTTTGTAAACATTTGGATTTGTTTCGTAACGTTTGTAAACGTTTCATTTTGTTTCGTAACGTTTATAAACGTTTTGCTTAAATTGCTTAAATGGGGAAACGTTTGGATTTGTTTCTTAATGTTTGTAAACGTTTGGATTTGTTTCATACCGTTTGTAAACGTTTTACTTAAATTGCTAAAAATGTGAAAAGTTTGTTTTTGTTCCGTAATGTTTGTAAACGTTTGTATTTGTTTCATAACGTTTGTTAACATTTGTAAATGTTTGGCTTAAATCGCTAAAAAGGTGAAACATTTGGATTTGTTTCGTAACTTTTGGAAACGTTTGGCTTAAATTACTAAAATTATAAAACATTTTTATTTAATTCGTAACATTTGTAAACGTTTGGATTTGTATCATAATGTTTGTAAACGTTTGGTTTTATTTCGTAACATTTATAAACGTTTGGCTTAAATCGCTAAAATGGGAGACCACTTGGATTTGTTTCGTAACGTTTGGCTTCAATCGCTACAATGGGAAAACATTTGGATTTTTTTCATAACGTTTGGCTTGAATCGCTAAAAAGGTGAAACATTTGGATTTGTTTCGCAACGTTTGTAAACGTTTGGCTTAAATGTCTAATAATGTAAATCGTTTGTTTTTGTTCCGTATTGTTTGTAAATGTTTGGATTTATTTCGTAACGTTTTAAAGATTTGGCATAAATCGCTAAAAAGGTGAAACGTTTGGATTTGTTTCGTAACGTTTTTAGACGTTTGGCTTAAATTATTAAATAGGTGAAACTCTTGGATCTGTTTCGTAACTTTTGTAAACGCTTGGTTTAAATCGCTAAAAGGTGAAACACTTGGATTTTTTTCGTAACGTTTGTAAACGTTTGGCTTAAATCGCTAAAAATGTGAAAAATTTGGTTTTGTTCCGTAACATTAGTCAACGTTTGGTTTAAATCGCTAAAGATCTGAAACGTTTGGATTTGATTCGAAACATTTTTAACGTTTGTTTTTGTTTCTTAACGATTGTAAACGTTTGGATTAAATCGTTAAAAAGGTGAAACGTTTGGATTTGTTTCGTAACGTTTGTAAACGTTAGGCTTAAATCGCTAAAATGGGGAACGTTTAAATTTGTTTCATAAAGTTTGTAAACGTTTGGCTTAAATCGCTAAAAAGGTGAAACGTTTGGATTTGTTTCGTAGCGTTTGTAAACATTTGGCTTAAATCGCTAAAATAGAGATAAGTTTGGATTTGTTTTGTACCGTTTGTAAACGTTTGGCTTAAATCGATAAAAAGGTGACACATTTGGATTTGTTTCGTAACGTTTGTAAACGTTTTGCTTAAATTGCTAAAAAGGTGAAACGTTGGGATTTGTTCCGTAACGTTTATAAACATTTGGCTTCAATCACTAAAAATTTGTAAACGTTTGGCTTAAATCACAAAAAAGGTGAAACGCTTGGATTTGTTTCGAAACGTTTGTAAACGTTTTTCTTTGTTTCGTAACGTTTGGCTTCAATTGCTAAAAAATTGAAACGTTTGGATTTGTTTCGTAATGTTTGTAAACGTTTGGCTTAATTTGCTAAAAAGGTGAAACACTTGGATTTGTTTTGTAACATTTGTAAACGTTTTGCTTAATTTGCTAAAAAGTTGAAACGCTTGGATTTGTTTCGTAATATTTGTGAACGTTTGGCTTAAATTGCTAAAAAGGTGAAAAGTTTGGATTTGTTTTGTAACGTTTGTAAACGTTTGGCTTAAATTTCTAAAAAGGGGAAACTTTTTGATTTTTTTCGTAACATTATAAACGTTTGACTTAAATCGCTAAAATGGGGAAACATTTGGATTTGTTTTGCAACGTTTGTAACCGTCTGGCTTAATTTGATAAAAGGTGAAACGCTCTTATTTGTTTCGTAACGTTTTAAACGTTTGGATTTGTTTCGTAACATTTGTAAACGTTTGACTTAAATCACAAAAATGGGAAAATGTTTGGATTTGTTTCGTAACGTTTGCAAACGATTGGCTTAAATTGCAAAAACGTGAAACGTTTGGATTTGTTTTGTAATGTTTGTTAACGTTTGCCTTACATTGCTAAAAAGGTGAAACTCTTGGATTTGTTCATAACGTTTTAAACGTTTGGATTAAATCGCTAAAAAGGTGAAACGTTTCTTTTTGTTCCGTAACATTTTAAACGTTTTGATTTGTTCATAACGTATTAAACATTTGGCTTATATCGCTAAAAAGGTGAAACGTTTGCATTTGTTTAGAAACGCTTTAAACGTTTGGATGTGTTTTGTAGCGCTTGTAAATTTTTGTCTTAAATCGCTAAAATGGTGAAACGTTTGGTTTTGTTTCATAAAGTTTGTAAGCGTTTGGCTTAAATTGCTAAAAAGGTGAAACGTTTGGCTTAAATCGCTAAAAAGGAGAAACTTTTGGATTTGTTTTGTTAGGTTTGTAAACGTTTGGCCTAAGTCGCTAAAAAGGCGAAACGTTTGGATTTTTTTCGCAATGTTTTAAATGTTTTGATTTGTTTTGTAATGTTTGTAAACGTTTGGCTTATATCGCTAAAAGGGTGAAACGTTTGGATTTGTTTCGTAACATTTAGAAACGTTTGGCTTAAATTGCTAAAAAAGTTGAAACGTTTGGATTTATATCGCAACGTTTGTAAACGTTTGGCTTAAATCCTTAAAAATGTGAAACGTTTGGTTTTTTTTCATAATGTTTGTAAAAGTTTGGCTTCAATCGCTAAATAGGTGAAACGTTTGGATTTGTTTCGCAACGTTTGTAAATGTTTGTCTTAAATTGCTAAAAATGTGAGACGTTTGGACTTTTTACGTAACGTTTGAAAACGTTTGGCTTAAATCGCTAAATAGGGGAAACGTTTGGATTTGATTTGTAATGTTTGTAAACGTTTGGCTTAAATTGCTAAAAAGGAGAAATGTTTTGATTTCTTTTGTAAGGTTTGTAAACGTTTGGCCTAAGTCGCTAAAAAGGCGAAACGTTTGGATTTTTTTCGCAACGTTTTAAATGTTTTGATTTGTTTTGTAATGTTTGTAAACGTTTGGCTTATATCGCTAAAAGGTTGAAACGTTTGGATTTGTTTCTTAACATTTAGAAACGTTTGGCTTAAATTGCTAAAAAAGTTGAAACGTTTGGATTTATATCGTAACGTTTGTAAACGTTTGGCTTAAATCCTTAAAAATGTGAAACGTTTGGTTTTTTTTCATAATGTTTGTAAACGTTTGGCTTCAATCGCTAAATAGGTGAAACGTTTGGATTTGTTTCGCAACGTTTGTAAATGTTTGTCTTAAATTACTAAAAAGGTGAGACGTTTGGTCTTTTTACGTAACGTTTGAAAACGTTTGGCTTAAATCGCTAAATAGGGGAAACGTTTGGATTTGATTTGTAATGTTTATAAATGTTTGGCTTAAATCGCTAAAAAGATGTAACGTTTGGATTTGTTTCGCAACGTTTGTAAACGTTTGGCTTAATTGCTAAAAATGGGAAACGTTTGGATTTGTTTCGTAGCGTTTGTAAATTTTTGGCTTAAATCTCTAAAAAGGTAAAACGCTTAGATTTGTTTCGTACCTTTTGTAAATGTTTGGCTTAAATTGCTAAAAAAGTGAAACGTTTGGATTTGTAAACGTTTGGCTTAAATCGCTTAAAAGGTGAAACATTTGAATTTATTTCGTAATGTTTTAAACGTTTGGATTAAATTGCTAAAAAGGTGAAACGTTTCAATTTGTTCTTTAACGTTTGTAAACGTTTGACTTAAATTGCTAAAAAGGTGACACGTTTGGATTTGTTTCGAAATGTTTGTAAACGTTTGGCTTAAATCAGTAAAAAGGTGAAACATTTGGTTTTGTTTTGTAACGTTTGGCTTAATTGCTAAAAATGTAAAACGTTTGGTTTTGTTTCGTAACGTTTTATACTTTTGGCTTAAATCGCTAAAAAGGAAAAACGTTTGGATTTGTTTCGTAAAGTTTGTAAATGTTTGGCTTAAATTGCTAAAAAGGTGAAACGCTTCGATTTGTTTCGTTGCGTTTGTAAACATTTGGCTTAAATTGCTAACTTTCGTCTCTATTCGACCAGTCGGTCTCACAGTCAGGCAGGCTTATACCATTACGCTCACGAGTAGAATCTTTGCTTGATCCTACCTTCGCACACCTCTGTTACTCTTTAGGAGGCATCCACCCCAGATAAACTACCCACCTCGCAGTGTCCCCCCCCCCTCCGATTTTTCGGTGCGGCGGTTAGGCAAAGGTGAAACACTTGGTTTTTGTTCGGTAACGTTTGTAAACGTTTGGCTTAAATTGCTAAAAATGTGAAACGTTTGGCTTCAATTACTAAAAAGGTGATACGTTTGGATTTGTTTTGTAACGTTTGTAAACGTTTGGCATAAAGCGCTAAAAAGGTTAAATGTTTGGATTTGTTTCGTAACGTTTTAAACGTTTGGCTTAAATTGCTAAAATGGGGAAACATTTCGATTTGTTTCGTAACGTTTGTAAAATTTTGGCTTAAATTGCAAAAAAGGTGAATCATTTGTTTTTTTTCGTAACGTTTGTAAACGATTGCCTTAAATTGCCAAAAAGGTGAAACGCTCTGATTTGTTTTGTAACGTTTGTAAACTGTAACACCCCGCATTTTTCAAACTTGTTTCGTCAAGCCAAAACGGTACCTTGGGTTTGTTTGAGTGGTTCGACCACTTAGATTCGCGTTTCGAAGGTTCCAAACCTTTTAAAATGTGTTTTAATATGTATTAGAAGTAATCTCGGAGTTTGAAACGTTTTCGATTTCAATTTCAAAATCTCAAATTTTCATCGGAGGCAGTAGCATTTCGCGGGCGCGACATGCATGAATCACGGGAGTGATTCATGTATCGCGGGCGTGACATAGGTGTAGCGGGCGCAACGCGTGCACTGCTCAGTTTGCTGATTTCTATTTAAACTTACCTTAACTCGACCTAAATCAGATTTTAAACACTTTTAACTTCTCTAAAAACCATAATTCGGCTGGAGCTCTATCTTAGGCCATTCCTCTATCCTTTCATCTCAATTTTGATTTTTGGTAAGTGTTCCTAATCATTCCTTCGTGATTCCATCTATAGTTCATCAATTCTAGGATTTTTAAATCCTATAGCCTATGTGTGTGATTGTAGGCTGATTTGGGTTGGTTGATTTCTGAGTTTTATTGCTCTTAGTCCAATCAAGAGGTATGTGGTTCAATTCCCTTTCTTATGTGGTGTAGAGATTGCTAGATCGTAGTATGAATCAATACTTTAGGTGGTTTGATTGTATTCTCTATATTGCTTTAAATTATAATTTCTGGAAATCTTAAATTGATGTTATATTAGTCTCTTGGATTTCATTTGTACTTTGGGTGGTTCGGTTTTAATGTTACAATTGATAGATTTATCGAATTGCTAAAGATTTTGGGTTATAAACTGTTTTATGATTAAACTAAAATCTGGAAATTTCTTAAAAGCTAATCTTAGGTTGTTTAAACATCAAACGTACATTGGGTGTATTGGGGGAATCTTGTGAATGGATTTTAGTATCGTTTGATTAATGCTTTTGAGATAAAATTCTGTTTTATGATTAAACTAAATTCTGGAAATTTCAAATTAATGGATCATAGGGTATTAGATGCTAAACAATACATTGGGTGATTTTGAGAAATCGTTAAATGGAATAGGGTATAGTTTGGTTAACATTTTGAATTTAAACTCGGTTTTAAACTTATTACTAAAGGCTGAAAATTGTACAGAAGATGGTTTAAAACTTGTTAAAAGAATGTTAGGTTATCTTAGGATGTGAATTGACTTGAATAATATAATATAAGGCATACAAGGCTTTCTATGCCATGTAGGGTTTCGGTTGAACTATTTTAGCTTAAAGTTGATACTTGAAAGGTGTTGAATCTTATTGATTCTATTTGAGGTGACATAATTAAATGTACTTGGGGTGCTACTTGCTAAGTCTTAGCAAGCTTAATTGTTTATGACATCATTAAGTTACGGTGTGAGTTCTTATTTTAAATAACTTTGATTTCATTTAAGGTTTGATTAAAGACTTTGGTTTTAAACTTTGTTTATGGATGGGTCGGGTTAGACGTGGTCTCCCGACATGTTGTGTTGAGCTATACTGCAGTAAGGCTAACACACTACTTTGGGAACTGTAATTGTTTTCTAAAGACTATTTAAGTATTTAAGTACTTTGGGTTCGTTTTAAAAGATAAGAAATCACCTAAGCTTAATTTGCCTTATTTGTTAATTAGTTGTATGGATACTTGGTGGTATTTGGATTACCTTGTTTGAATCTTTGGTTGCGTTGTGAAATGCTAGTCCTATGTGGATTCTAGTATTCTTAGAGTTAGGGGTTGTTCGGATTTTAACTTGTATAATGTTTTAGACCCGTCGACTGCTCGTGCTTCAAAGTCTACGCAGGGTTAGCTGTTTACGAAGATTCATGTGGATAAGAAAGCAGTGAGTTTGTAGTGTTATTTACCTCTTTATGAAGTACCACATATTATTTTAGTATATCAAATGTTGGTGAACTATTTTAAGGATTATGGATCTGGATTGAAACGAGCTACTCGATAGGCTTGTATCGAGACTGTGTGCACCGGTAAGTACTTTGGGATTGGCTGACCAATGTCTGGCCTACTTTGGGAAACGATGAGGATTTGTTCCCATCTACTTTGGGTTAAATACTTTGGGATTTCATTTCAATACTGTTTTTTCCATAATCAAATATATATATTAGTATAAAAGGATTTGTTTTCAGGGTTTTAAACTTAATAAATGTAAATAGCATTATGAACTCATCTCAGTATATTTGATCCCGTTGTTTTCCAAATTTTCCAGGCTTACGATTTTGAGAGCGTTGGTCATCTCCGATCTTTTGATTCCTCGGAGGTCTTTTTATGTTATCAGACTAGTCAACTGTTTTACTTCTTAGACCGCAGTAGAACTAGTTGTTTCTATTATTGTACTTTGGTTTGTCGTAGTGGTACGACTTTTATATCATTATACTTAGGTATGTTACATTGGATTATTTAAATATGAGGCATGTTTCATAGTTTCGAATTGCTATCAAGTAATTATATTAGAACTGCTATATAAGTTGTTAGACTTAGGCTGAAGTCTCGGTTGCCCCCGAGCACTGGTTTTCTTCCAGGTTTATATTGAATATAAGGTTTTCTGCTAGGCTTGCTACGGGTTTGGGTACGACCATACCCATATCCATGAAATTGGGTCGTGACATAAACGTTTGGCTTAAATTGCTAAAAAGGTGAAACGCTTGGATTTGTTTCGTAACGTTTGCAAACGTTTGGTTTCAATTGCTAAAAAGGTGAAATGCTTGGTTTTGTTTCGTAATTTTTGTACAAGTTTGGCTCAAATCGCTAAAAATGTGAAACTTTTGGTTTTGTTTCGTAACGTTTGTAAACATTCAGCTTAAATCGCTACAAATGTGAAACGTTTGTTTTTGTTCCGTAGCGTTTATAAACGTTGGCTTAAATCGCTAAAAAGGTGTAACGTTTGGATTTGTTTCGTAACGTTTGTAAATGTTTGGCTTAAATTGCTAAAAAGGGGAAACACTTGAATTATTTTGTAACGTTTGCAAACATTTGGCTTCATTCACTAAAAAGGTGAAACATTTGGATTTGTTTCGTAACGTTTGTAAACGTTTGGCTTAAATCGCTTAAAAGGTGAAACGTTTGAATTTGTTTCGTAATGTTTTAAACGTTTGTATTAAATTGCTAAAAAGGTGAAACGTTTTGATTTGTTCTTTAACGTTTGTAAACGTTTGGCTTAAATTGACAAAAAGGTGACACGTTTGGCTTTGTTTCGTAAATTTTATAAACGTTTGGCTTAAATCGCTAAAAAGGTGAAGTGTTTGGTTTTGTTTCGAAACGTTTGTCAATGTTTGGCTTAAATCCCTAAAAAGGTGAAACATTTGGTTTTGTTTTGTAACGTTTGGCTTAAATCGCTAAAAATATAAGACGTTTGGTTTTGTTTCGTAACATTTGGAAGTGTTTGGCTTATATCGCTAAAAAGGTGAAACGTTTAGATTTGTTTTGTAACGTTTGTAAATGTTTTGCTTAAATCCCTAAAAATGTGAAACGTTTGGTTTTGTTTCGCAATGTTTGTAAACGTTCGGCTGGCATCGCTAAAAAGGTGAAACGCTTGGTTTCATTCCATAACGATTGTAAATGTTTGGCTTAAATCGCTAAATAGGCGAAACGTTTGGATTTGTTTCGTAACATTTGTAAACGTTTAGCTTAAATCGCTAAAAACGCGAGACGTTTGGTTTTTTTGTAACGTTTGTATACGTTTGCCTTAAATAGCTAAAAAGGGAAACGTTTGGATTTGTTTTGTAACGTTTGTAAACGTTTGGCTTACATTGCTAAAAAGGTGAAACGCTTTGATTTGTTCAGTAACGTTTGTAAACGTGTGGCTTAAATTGCTAAAAAGGTGAAACGCTTGGTTTTGTTTCGTAAAGTTTGTAAACGTTTGGCATAAATCGCTAAAAATGTGAAATATTTGGATTTATTTCGTAACGTTTTAAACGTTTGTTTTTGTATCGTAACTTTTGTAAACGTTTGGCTTAAATCGCTGAAAAGGTGAAACGTTTGGATTTGTTTTGTAACGTTTGTAAACGTTTGGCTTATATCGCTTAAAAGGTGAAACGTTTGGATTTGGTTCCTAACGTTTGTAAACTTTTGGCTTTAATCGCTAAAAAGGTGAAAAGTTTGGATTTGTTTGGTAACGTTTGTAAACGTTTGGATTAAATTGCTAAAAAGGTGAAACGCTTGGATTTGTTTCGTAACGTTTGTAAACGTTTGGCTTAATTTTCTAAAAAGGTGAAACACTTGGATTTGTTTCGTAACGTTTGTAAAAGTTTGGCTTAAATTGCTAAAAAGGTGAAAAATTTGGATTTGTATCGTAACCTTTTTAATGTTTGGCTTATATTTTGGGAAACATTTGGATTTGTTTCATAACGTTTGTAAACGTTTGGCTTAAATTGTTAAAAGGGTGAAACATTTGGATTTGTTTAGTAACGTTTATAAATATTTGGCTTAAATCGCTAAAAAGGTGAAACGTTTCGATTTGTTTCCTACCGTTTGCAAACGTTTGGCTTATATCGCTAAAAAGGGGAAACGTTTGGATTTGTTTCGTAAAGTTTGTAAACTTTTTGCTTAAATTGGTAAGAAGGTGAAACGCTTGGATTTGTTTCGTAACGTTTGTAAACGTTTGGCTTAAATGGCTAAATAGGTGAAACGCTTGGATTTGTTTTGGAACTTTTGTAAACGTTTGGCTTAAATTATTAAAAAGGTGAAACACTTGGATTTGTTTCGGAACGTTTGTAATTATTTGGCTAATATTTCTAAAAAGGTTAAACGCTTGGATTTTTTTCGTAACGTTTGGCTTAAATTGCTAAAAAGGTGTAACGCTTGGATTTGTTTCGCAACATTTGTAAACGTTTAGCTTAAATCGCTAAAGAGGCGAAATGTTGGGATTTGTTTCGCAACGTTTGTCTTATATCAATAAAAAGGCAAAACGTTTGGTTTTGTTTCGTAACGTTTCTAAAAGTTTGGCTTAAATTGCTTAAAGGGCGAAATGTTAGGAATTGTTTCGTATTGTTTGTAAACGATTGGCTTAAATCGCTAAAACGGTGACACGTTTGGATTTTGTTCTTAACCTTTGTAAACGTTTGGCTTATATTTCTAAAAAGGTGAAATGCTTTGATTTGTTTCGTAATGTTTATATACGTTTTGCTGTAGTTGCAAAAAAGGAGAAACGCTTGGATTTGTTTCGTAACATTTGTAAACGTTTGGCTTTAATTGCTAAAAAGGTGAAACGTTTGGATTTGTTTCGTAGTGTTTATAAATGTTTGGCTTAAATTGCTAAGAAGTTGCAACGTTTGGATTTGTTTCGTACCGTTTGTTAACATCTGGATTAAATCGCTAGAAAGGTGTAATGTTTGGATTTGTTTCATAACGTTTGTAAACATTTGGCTTAAAGTGCTAAAAAGGTGAAACGCATGGATTTGTTTCGTAACGTTTATAAACGTATGAATTTTTTTCGTAACGTTTGTAAACGTTTGGCTTAAATTGCTAAAAAGGTGAAACTATTGGATCTGTTTCGTAACGTTTGTAAACGTTTGCCTTAAATTGTTGAAAAGGTAAAACGCTTGGATTTGTTTCGTAACGTTTGTAAAAGTTTGGCTTAAATTGCTAGAAAGGTGAAACGCTTCGATTTGTTTCGTGGCGTTTGTAAACATTTGGCTTAAATTTCTAAAAAGGTTAAACGCTTGGTTTTTGTTTGGCAACGTTTGTAAACGTTTGGCTTAAATTTCTAAACTTGGGAAACGTTTGGATTTGTTTCGTATCGTTTGGCTTCAATTACTAAAAAGGTGAGTTTGGATTTGTTTTGTAACGTTTGTAAACGTTTGGCATAAAGCGCTGAAAAGGTTAAATTTTTGTATTTTTTTCGTAAAGTTTTAAACGTTTGGCTTAAATTGCTAAAATGGGGAAACTTTTCGAATTTTTTCGTAACGTTTGTAAACGTTTGGCTTAAATTGCAAAAAAGGTGAATCGTTTGGTTTTTTTTTTCGTAACGTTTGTAAACGTTTGGCTTAAATCGCTAAGAAGGTGAAACGTTTGGACTTGTTCGTAACTTTTGTAAATGATTCCCTTAAATTGCTAAAAAGGTGAAACACTCTGATTTGTTTTGTAACGTTTGTAAACGTTTGGCTTAACTTAATAAAAAGGTGAAACTCTTGGATTTGTTTCATAACGTTTGTAAACGATTGGCTTAAATTGCTAAAAAGGTGAGATGCTTGGTTTTGTTTCGTAACGTTTGTAGAGGTTTGGCTTAAATCGCTAAAATGTGAAACGTTTGGTTTTGTTTAGTAACGTTTGTAAAAGTTCAGCTTAAATCGCTACAAATGTGAAACGTTTGTTTTTGTTTCGTAGCGTTGATAAATGTTTGGCTTAAATCGCTAAAATGGTGTAACGTTTGGATTTGTTTAATAACATTTGTAAACGTTTGGCTTAAATTGCTAAAAAGGTGACACGTTTGGTTTTGTTTCGAAACGTTTGTAAACGTTTGGCTTAAATCCCAAAAAAGGTGAAACATTTGGTTTTGTTTTGTAACGTTTGGCTTCCATCGCTAAAAATGTAAGACGTTTGGTTTTGTTTCGTAACGTTTGGAAGTTTTTGGCTTATATCGCTAAAAAGGTGAAACGTTTAGATTTGTTTTGTAACGTTTGTAAACGTTTGGCTTAAATCCCTAAAAATGGGAAACGTTTTTTTTTGTTTCGTAACGTTTGTAAACGTTCGACTGACATCGCTTAATAGGTGAAATGTTTGGTTTTATTCCATAACGTTTGTAAACGTTTGGCTTAAATCGCTAAATAGGTGAAAGGTTTTGATTTTTTCCGTAATATTTTTAAACGTTTGGCTTAAATCGCTCTTATTTGTTTCGTAAAGTTTTAAACGTTTGGATTTGTTTCGTAACGTTTGTAAACGCTTAGCTTAAATCACAAAAATGAGAAAACGTTTGGATTTGTTTCGTAACGTTTGGCTTAAATTGCAAAACAGTGAAACGTTTGGATTTGTTTTGTAATGTTTGTAAACGTTTGACTTACATTGCTAAAAAGGTGAAACTCTTGGATTTGTTCATAACATTTTAAACGTTTGGCTTAAATCGCTAAAAAGGTGAAACGTTTCTTTTTGTTCCGTAACATTTTAAACGTTTGGATTTGTTCATAACGTTTTAAACGTTTGGCTTATATCGCTAAAAAGGTGAAAGATTTGGATTTGTTTCGAAATGTTTTAAACGTTTGGATGTGTTTTGTAACGTTAGTAAATGTTTGTCCTAAATCGCTAAAACGGTGAAATGTTTGGATTTGTTTTATATCGTTTGTAAATGTTTGGCTTAAATTTATAAAAAGGTGAAATGTTTGGTTTTGTTTCGTAACATTTGTAAGCGTTTGACTTAAATTGCTAAAAAGATGAAATGTTTGGATTTGTTTCGTAACATTTTTAAACGTTTGGCTTAAATCGCTAAAAAAGGGAAACGTTTGGATTTGTTTTGTAAGGTTTGTAAACGTTTGGCCTAAGTCACTAAAAAGGTGAAACGTTTGTATTTTTTATGTAACGTTTTAAACGTTTGTAATGTTTGTAAACGTTTGTAATGTTTGTAAACGTTTGGATTTGTTTTGTAATGTTTCTAAACGTTTGGCTTAAATCACTAAAATGTGAAACGTTTGGTTTTGTTTCGTAACGTTAGTAAACGTTCGGCTGACATCGCTAAAAAGGTGAAACATTTGGTTTTGTTCCATAACATTTTGTAAACGTTTGGCTTAAATCGCTAAATAGGTGAAACGTTTGGATTTGTTTCGTAACATTTGTAAACGTTTAGCTTAAATCGCAAAAAACGTGAGACGTTTGGATTTTTTCGTAACGTTTGTATACGTTTGCCTTAAATAGCTAAAAAGGGAAACGTTTGGATTTGTTTCGTAACGTTTGTAAACGTTTGGCTTAAATTGCTAAAAAGGTGAAACGCTTGGATTTGTTTCGTAACGTTCGTAAACGTGTGGCTTAAATTGCTAAAAAGGTGAAACGCTTGGTTTTGTTTCGTAAGGTTTGTAAACGTTTGGCATAAATGGATAAAAATGTGAAACGTTTGGATTTATTTCTTAACGTAATAAACGTTTGTTTTTGTATCGTAACGTTTGTAAACGTTTGGCTTAAATCGCTAAAAAGGTGAAACGTTTCTTTTTGTTCCGTAACATTTTAAACGTTTGGATTTGTTCATAACGTTTTAAACGTTTGGCTTATATCGCTAAAAAGGTGAAAGGTTTGGATTTGTTTCGAAATGTTTTAAACGTTTGGATGTGTTTTGTAACGTTAGTAAATGTTTGTCCTAAATCGCTAAAACGGTGAAATGTTTGGATTTGTTTTGTATCGTTTGTAAATGTTTGGCTTAAATTTATAAAAAGGTGAAATGTTTGGTTTTGTTTCGTAACATTTGTAAGCGTTTGACTTAAATTGCTAAAAAGATGAAATGTTTGGATTTGTTTCGTAACATTTTTAAACGTTTGGCTTAAATCGCTAAAAAAGGGAAACGTTTGGATTTGTTTTGTAAGGTTTGTAAACGTTTGGCCTAAGTCACTAAAAAGGTGAAACGTTTGTATTTTTTATGTAACGTTTTAAACGTTTGTAATGTTTGTAAACGTTTGTAATGTTTGTAAACGTTTGGCTTATATCTCTAAAAAGGTGAAACGTTTGGAATTGTTTCGTAACATTTGTAAACGTTTGGCTTAAATTGCTAAAAAAGTTGAAACGTTTGGATTTATATGGTAACGTTTGTAAACATTTGGCTTAAATCCTTAAAAATGTGAAATGTTTGGTTTTGTTCCGTAGCGTTTGTAAGAGTTTGGCTTAAATTGCTAAAATGGTTCAACGCTTGGATTTTTTCGTAACGTTTGGCTGAAATCGATAAAAAGGTGAAACATTTGGATTTTTTTCATAATGTTTGTAAACGTTTGGCTTCAATCGCTTAATAGGTGAAACGTTTGGATTTGTTTCGTAACGTTTGTAAACGTTTGGCTTAAATTGCTAAAATGGTGAAACGTTTGGACGTTTTTCGTAACGTTTCAAAACGTTTGGCTTAAATCGCTAAATAGGGGAAACGTTTTGATTTTATTTGTAATGTTTGTAAACGTTTAGCTTATATCGCTAAAAAGGTGAAACGTTTGGTTTTGTTTCATAACGTTTGTAAACGTTCAGCTTAAATCGCTATAAATGTGAAACGTTTGTTTTTGTTCCGTAGCGTTTATAAATGTTTGGCTTAAATCGCTAAAAAGGTGTAACGTTTGGATTTGTTTCGTAACGTTTGTAAACGTTTGGCTTAAATTGATAAAAAGGGGAAACGCTTGAATTTATTTCGTAACTTTTGTAAACGTTTGGCTTCAATCACTAAAAAGGTGAAACGTTTGGATTTGTTTCGTAACGTTTGTAAACGTTTGACTTAAATCGCTTAAAAGGGGAAACGTTTGAATTTGTTTCGTAATGTTTTCAACGTTTGGATTAAATTGCTAAAAAGATGAAACGTTTCGATTTGTTCTTTAACGTTTGTAAACGTTTGGCTTAAATTGCTAAAAAGGTGACACGTTTCGATTTGTTTCGAAACGTTTGGCTTAAATCACTAAAAAAGTGAAACATTTGGTTTTGTTTTGTAACGTTTGGCTTAAATCGCTAAAAATATAAAATGTTTGGTTTTATTTTGTAACGTTGGAAGTGTTTGGCTAATATCGCTAAATTGGTGAAACATTTGGATTTGTTTTGTAATGTTTCTAAACGTTTGGCTTAAATCACTAAAAATGTGAAACGTTTGGTTTTGTTTCGTAACGTTTGTAAACGTTCGGCTGACATCGCTAAAAAGGTGAAACGTTTGGTTTTGTTCCATAACATTTTGTAAACGTTTGGCTTAAATCGCTAAATAGGTGAAACGTTTGGATTTGTTTCGTAACATTTGTAAACGTTTAGCTTAAATCGCAAAAAACGTGAGACGTTTGGATTTTTTCGTAACGTTTGTATACGTTTGCCTTAAATAGCTAAAAAGGGAAACGTTTGGATTTGTTTCGTAACGTTTGTAAACGTTTGGCTTAAATTGCTAAAAAGGTGAAACGCTTGGATTTGTTTCGTAACGTTCGTAAACGTGTGGCTTAAATTGCTAAAAAGGTGAAATGCTTGGTTTTGTTTCGTAAGGTTTGTAAACGTTTGGCATAAATGGATAAAAATGTGAAACGTTTGGATTTATTTCTTAACGTAATAAACGTTTGTTTTTGTATCGTAACGTTTGTAAACGTTTGGCTTAAATCGCTAAAAAGGTGAAACGTTTGGATTTGTTTTGTAACGTTTGTAAACGTTTGTGTTAAATCGCTGAAAAGGTGAAACGTTTTGATTTGTTTCGTAACGTTTGTAAACGTTTGGCTTAAATCGCTCAAAAGGAGAAACGTTTGGTTTTGGTTCGTAACGTTTGTGAACTTTTGGCTTAAATCGATAAAAAGGTGAAAAGTTTGGATTTGTTTTGTAACGTTTGTAAATGTTTGGCTTATATCGCTAAAAAGGTGAAATGTTTGGATTTGTTTCGTAGCATTTGTAAATGTTTGGCTTAAATCGCTAAAATGGGGATGTGTTTGGATTTGTTTTGTACCGTTTCTAAACGTTTGGCTTAAACCGATTAAAAGGCGAAACATTTGGATTTGTTTCGTAACGTTTGTAAATGTTTTGCTTAAATTACTAAAAAGGTGAAATATTTGGATTTGTTTCGTAACGTTTGTAAACGTTGGCTTAAATCACTAAAAATTTGTAAACGTTTGGCTTTAATCACAAAAAGGTGAAACATTTGGATTTGTTTCGTAACGTTTGTAAACGTTTGGCTTATATTGCTAAAAAGGTGAAACGCTTGGATTTGTTTCGAAACGTTTGTAAACGTTTTTCTTTGTTTCGTAACATTTGTAAACGCTTGGCTTCAATTGCTAAAAAAATTGAAACGTTTTGATTTGTTTCGTAATGTTTGTAAACGTTTGGCCTAATTTGCTAAAAAGGTGAAACTCTTGGATTTGTTTCGTAACATTTGTAAACGTTTTGTTTAAATTGCGAAAAAGTTGAAACGCTTGGATTTGTTTCCTAATGATTTTAAACGTTTCGCTTAAATTACTAAAGAGGTGAAACGTTTGGATTTGTTTCTTAACGTTTGTAATGTTTGGCTTAAATTGCTAAAAAGGGGAAACTTTTTTATTCTTTTTGTAATGTTATAAACGTTTGACTTAAATCGCTAAAATGGGGAAACGTTTGGATTTTTTTATAACGTTTGTAAACGTTAGGCTTAATTTTCCAAAAAGGTGAAACGCTCTTATTTGTTTTGTAGCGTTTTAATTGTTTGATTGTTTCGTAACGTTTGTAAACGCTTGGCTTAAATCACAAAAATGGGATGTTTGGATTTGTTTCGTAACGTTTTGCTTAAATTGCAAAAAAGTGAAACGTTTGGATTTGTTTTGTAATGTTTGTAAACGTGTGGCTTACATTGCTAAAAAGGTGAAACTCTTGGATTTGTTCATAACGTTTTAAACGTTTGGCTTAAATCGCTAAAAAGGGGAAACGTTTCTTTTTGTTCCGTAACATTAGAAACGTTTGGATTTGTTCATATCGTTTTAAACGTTTGGCTTATATCGCTAAAAAGGTGAAACGTTTGGATTTGTTTCAAAATGTTTCAAACGTTTGGATGTGTTTTGTATCGTTTGTAAATGTTTGGCTTAAATTTCTAAAAAGGTGAAACATTTTGTTTTGTTTCGTAACGTTTGTAAGCGTTTGGCTTAAATTGCTAAAAAGGTGAAATGTTTGGATTTGTTTCGTAACATTTTTAAACGTTTGGCTTAAATCGCTTAAAAGGGGAAACGCTTGATTTGTTTCGTAATGTTTGTAAACGTTTGGCTCAAATTGCTAAAAAAGTGAAACGCTTGGATTTGTTTCGTAACGTTCGTAAATGTGTGGCTTAAATTGCTAAAAACGTGAAACGCTTGGTTTTTTTCGTAATGTTTGTAAACGTTTGGCATAAATGGATAAAAATGTGAAACGTTTGGATTTATTTCGTAACGTTTTAAACGTTTGTTTTTGTATCGTAACGTTTGTAAACGTTTGGCTTAAATCGCTAAAAAGGTGAAACGTTTGGATTTGTTGTAACGTTTGTAAACGTTTGTCTTAAATCGCTGAAAAGGTGAAACGTTTGGATTTGTTTCGTAACGTTTGTAAACGTTTGGCTTAAACCGCTCAAAAGGTGAAACGTTTGGTTTTGGTTCGTAACGTTTGTAAACTTCTGGCTTAAATCGATAAAAAGGTGAAAAGTTTGGATTTGTTTTGTAACGTTTGTAAATGTTTGGCTTATGTCGCTAAAAAGGTGAAACGTTTGGATTTGTTTCGTAGCGTTTGTAAATGTTTGGCTTAAATCGCTAAAATGGGGATGTGTTTGGATTTGTTTTGTACCGTTTGTAAACGTTTGGCTTAAACCGATAAAAAAGGTGAAACATTTGGATTTGTTTCGTAACTTTTGTAAATGTTTTGCTTAAATTACTAAAAAGGTGAAATATTTGGATTTGTTTCGTAACATTTGTAAACGTTTGGCTTCAATCACTAAAAATTTGTAAACGTTTGGCTTTAATCACAAAAAGGTGAAACATTTGGATTTGTTTCATAACGTTTGTAAACGTTTGGCTTATATTGCTAAAAAGGTGAAACGCTTGGATTTGTTTCGAAACGTTTGTAAACGTTTTTCTTTGTTTCGTAACGTTTGTAAACGTTTTGCTTCCATTGCTAAAAAAATTGAAACGTTTTGATTTGTTTCGTAATGTTTGTAAACGTTTGGCTTAATTTGCTAAAAAGGTGAAACTCTTGGATTTTTTTCGTAACATTTGTAAACGTTTTGCTTAAATTGCGAAAAAGTTGAAACGCTTGGATTTGTTTCCTAATGATTTTAAACGTTTCGCTTAAATTACTAAAAAGGTGAAACGTTTTGATTTGTTTCGTAGCGTTTGTAAACGTTTGGCTTAAATTACTAAAAAGGGGAAACTTTTTGATTCTTTTCGTAATGTTATAAACGTTTGACTTAAATCGCTAAAATGGGGAAAACGCTTGGATTTGTTTTGTAACGTTTGTAAACGTTTGGCTTAATTTTCCAAAAAGGTGAAACGCTATTATTTGTTTCGTAACGTTTTAATTGTTTGATTGTTTCGTAACGTTTGTAAACGCTTGGCTTAAATCACAAAAAGGAAAAATGTTTGGATTTCTTTCGTAACGTTTGGCTTAAATTGCAAATAAGTGAAACGTTTGGATTTGTTTTGTAATGTTTGTAAACGTTTGGCTTACATTGCTAAAAAGGTGAAACTCTTGGATTTGTTCATAACGTTTTAAACGTTTGGCTTCAATCGCTAAAGAGGTGAAACGTTTCTTTTTGTTCCGTAACATTTTAATAGTTTGGATTTGTTCATAACGTTTTAAACGTTTGGCTTATATCGCTAAAAAGGTGAAACTTTTGGATTTGTTTCGAAATGTTTTTAACGTTTGGATGTGTTTTGTAACGTTTGTAAATGTTTGTCCTGAATCGCTAAAACGGTGAAACATTTGTATTTGTTTTGTAATGTTTGTAAATGTTTGGCTTAAATTTCTAAACAGGTGAAATGTTTGGTTTTGTTTCGTAACGTTTTTAAACGTTTGGCTTAAATTGCTAAAAAGGGGAAACGTTTGGATTTGTTTTGTAAGGTTTGTAAACGTTTGGCCTAAGTCGCTAAAAAGGTGAAACGTTTGTATTTCTTATGTAATGTTTTAAACGTTTGTAATGTTTGTAAACGTTTGGCTTATATCGCTAAAAAGTGAAACGTTTGGAATTGTTTCGTAACATTTGTAAACGTTTGGCTTAAATTGCTAAAAAAGTTGAAACGTTTGGATTTATATCGTAACGTTTGTAAACATTTGGCTTAAATCCTTAAAAATGTGAAATGTTCGGTTTTGTTCCGTAACGTTTGTAAACGTTCGGCTGACATCGCTAAAAAGGTGAAACGTTTGGTTTTGTTCCATAACATTTTGTAAACGTTTGGCTTAAATCGCTAAATAGGCGAAACGTTTGGATTTGTTTCGTAACATTTGTAAACGTTTAGCTTAAATCGCAAAAAACGTGAGACGTTTGGATTTTTTCGTAACGTTTGTATACGTTTGCCTTAAATAGCTAAAAAGGGAAACGTTTGGATTTGTTTCGTAACGTTTGTAAACGTTTGGCTTAAATTGCTAAAAAGGTGAAACGCTTGGATTTGTTTCGTAACGTTCGTAAACGTGTGGCTTAAATTGCTAAAAAGGTGAAACGCTTGGTTTTGTTTCGTAAGGTTTGTAAACGTTTGGCATAAATGGATAAAAATGTGAAACGTTTGGATTTATTTCTTAACGTAATAAACGTTTGTTTTTGTATCGTAACGTTTGTAAACGTTTGGCTTAAATCGCTAAAAAGGTGAAACGTTTGGATTTGTTTTGTAACGTTTGTAAACGTTTGTGTTAAATCGCTGAAAAGGTGAAACGTTTTGATTTGTTTCGTAACGTTTGTAAACGTTTGGCTTAAATCGCTCAAAAGGAGAAACGTTTGGTTTTGGTTCGTAACGTTTGTGAACTTTTGGCTTAAATCGATAAAAAGGTGAAAAGTTTTGATTTGTTTTGTAACGTTTGTAAATGTTTGGCTTATATCGCTAAAAAGGTGAAATGTTTGGATTTGTTTCGTAGCGTTTGTAAATGTTTGGCTTAAATCGCTAAAATGGGGATGTGTTTGGATTTGTTTTGTACCGTTTCTAAACGTTTGGCTTAAACCGATAAAAAGGCGAAACATTTGGATTTGTTTCGTAACGTTTGTAAATGTTTTGCTTAAATTACTAAAAAGGTGAAATATTTGGATTTGTTTCGTAACGTTTGTAAACGTTGGCTTAAATCACTAAAAATTTGTAAACGTTTGGCTTTAATCACAAAAAGGTGAAACATTTGGATTTGTTTCGTAACGTTTGTAAACGTTTGGCTTATATTGCTAAAAAGGTGAAACGCTTGGATTTGTTTCGAAACGTTTGTAAACGTTTTTCTTTGTTTCGTAACATTTGTAAACGCTTGGCTTCAATTGCTAAAAAAATTGAAACGTTTTGATTTGTTTCGTAATGTTTGTAAACGTTTGGCCTAATTTGCTAAAAAGGTGAAACTCTTGGATTTGTTTCGTAACATTTGTAAACGTTTTGTTTAAATTGCGAAAAAGTTGAAACGCTTGGATTTGTTTCCTAATGATTTTAAACGTTTCGCTTAAATTACTAAAGAGGTGAAACGTTTGGATTTGTTTCTTAACGTTTGTAATGTTTGGCTTAAATTGCTAAAAAGGGGAAACTTTTTTATTCTTTTTGTAATGTTATAAACGTTTGACTTAAATCGCTAAAATGGGGAAACGTTTGGATTTTTTTATAACGTTTGTAAACGTTAGGCTTAATTTTCCAAAAAGGTGAAACGCTCTTATTTGTTTTGTAGCGTTTAAATTGTTTGATTTTTTCGTAACGTTTGTAAACGCTTGGCTTAAATCACAAAAATGGGATGTTTGGATTTGTTTCGTAACGTTTTGCTTAAATTGCAAAAAAGTGAAACGTTTGGATTTGCTTTGTAATGTTTGTAAACGTGTGGCTTACATTGCTAAAAAGGTGAAACTCTTGGATTTGTTCATAACGTTTTAAACGTTTGGCTTAAATCGCTAAAAAGGGGAAATGTTTCTTTTTGTTCCGTAACATTAGAAACGTTTGGATTTGTTCATATCGTTTTAAACGTTTGGCTTATATCGCTAAAAAGGTGAAACGTTTGGATTTGTTTCAAAATGTTTCAAACGTTTGGATGTGTTTTGTATCGTTTGTAAATGTTTGGCTTAAATTTCTAAAAAGGTGAAACGTTTTGTTTTGTTTCGTAACGTTTGTAAGCGTTTGGCTTAAATTGCTAAAAAGGTGAAATGTTTGGATTTGTTTCGTAACATTTTTAAACGTTTGGCTTAAATCGCTTAAAAGGGGAAACGCTTGATTTGTTTCGTAATGTTTGTAAACGTTTGGCTCAAATTGCTAAAAAAGTGAAACGCTTGGATTTGTTTCGTAACGTTCGTAAACGTTTTGCTTAAATTGCGAAAAAGTTGAAACGCTTGGATTTGTTTCCTAATGATTTTAAACGTTTCGCTTAAATTACTAAAAAGGTGAAACGTTTGGATTTGTTTCGTAGCGTTTGTAAACGTTTGGCTTAAATTACTAAAAAGGGGAAACTTTTTGATTCTTTTCGTAATGTTATAACGTTTGACTTAAATCGCTAAAATGGGGAAACGCTTGGATTTGTTTTGTAATGTTTGTAAACGTTTGGCTTAATTTTCCAAAAAGGTGAAACGCTCTTATTTGTTTCGTAACGTTTTAATTGTTTGATTGTTTCGTAACGTTTTTAAACGCTTGGCTTAAATCACAAAAAGGGAAAATGTTTGGATTTCTTTCGTAACGTTTGGCTTAAATTGCAAAAAAGTGAAACGTTTGGATTTGTTTTGTAACGTTTGTAAACGTTTGTCTTAAATCGCTGAAAAGGTGAAACGTTTGGATTTGTTTCGTAACGTTTGTAAACGTTTGGCTTAAATCGCTAAAAAGGGGAAACGTTTCTTTTTGTTCCGTAACATTAGAAACGTTTGGATTTGTTCATATTGTTTTAAACGTTTGGCTTATATCGCTAAAAAGGTGAAACGTTTGGATTTGTTTCAAAATGTTTCAAACGTTTGGATGTGTTTTGTATCGTTTGTAAATGTTTGGCTTAAATTTCTAAAAAGGTGAAACATTTTGTTTTGTTTCGTAACGTTTGTAAGCGTTTGGCTTAAATTGCTAAAAAGGTGAAATGTTTGGATTTGTTTCGTAACATTTTTAAACGTTTGGCTTAAATCGCTTAAAAGGGGAAACGCTTGATTTGTTTCGTAATGTTTGTAAACGTTTGGCTCAAATTGCTAAAAAAGTGAAACGCTTGGATTTGTTTCGTAACGTTCGTAAATGTGTGGCTTAAATTGCTAAAAACGTGAAACGCTTGGTTTTTTTCGTAATGTTTGTAAACGTTTGGCATAAATGGATAAAAATGTGAAACGTTTGGATTTATTTCGTAACGTTTTAAACGTTTGTTTTTGTATCGTAACGTTTGTAAACGTTTGGCTTAAATCGCTAAAAAGGTGAAACGTTTGGATTTGTTGTAACGTTTGTAAACGTTTGTCTTAAATCGCTGAAAAGGTGAAACGTTTGGATTTGTTTCGTAACGTTTGTAAACGTTTGGCTTAAACCGCTCAAAAGGTGAAACGTTTGGTTTTGGTTCGTAACGTTTGTAAACTTTTGGCTTAAATCGATAAAAAGGTGAAAAGTTTGGATTTGTTTTGTAACGTTTGTAAATGTTTGGCTTATGTCGCTAAAAAGGTGAAACGTTTGGATTTGTTTCGTAGCGTTTGTAAATGTTTGGCTTAAATCGCTAAAATGGGGATGTGTTTGGATTTGTTTTGTACCGTTTGTAAACGTTTGGCTTAAACCGATAAAAAAGGTGAAACATTTGGATTTGTTTCGTAACTTTTGTAAATGTTTTGCTTAAATTACTAAAAAGGTGAAATATTTGGATTTGTTTCGTAACATTTGTAAACGTTTGGCTTCAATCATTAAAAATTTGTAAACGTTTGGCTTTAATCACAAAAAGGTGAAACATTTGGATTTGTTTCATAACGTTTGTAAACGTTTGGCTTATATTGCTAAAAAGGTGAAACGCTTGGATTTGTTTCGAAACGTTTGTAAACGTTTTTCTTTGTTTCGTAACGTTTGTAAACGTTTTGCTTCCATTGCTAAAAAAATTGAAACATTTTGATTTGTTTCGTAATGTTTGTAAACGTTTGGCTTAATTTGCTAAAAAGGTGAAACTCTTGGATTTTTTTCGTAACATTTGTAAACGTTTTGCTTAAATTGCAAAAAAGTTGAAACGCTTGGATTTGTTTCCTAATGATTTTAAACGTTTCGCTTAAATTACTAAAAAGGTGAAACGTTTGGATTTGTTTCGTAGCGTTTGTAAACGTTTGGCTTAAATTACTAAAAAGGGGAAACTTTTTGATTCTTTTCGTAATGTTATAACGTTTGACTTAAATCGCTAAAATGGGGAAACGCTTGGATTTGTTTTGTAATGTTTGTAAACGTTTGGCTTAATTTTCCAAAAAGGTGAAACGCTCTTATTTGTTTCGTAACGTTTTAATTGTTTGATTGTTTCGTAACGTTTTTAAACGCTTGGCTTAAATCACAAAAAGGGAAAATGTTTGGATTTCTTTCGTAACGTTTGGCTTAAATTGCAAAAAAGTGAAACGTTTGGATTTGTTTTGTAATGTTTGTAAACGTTTGGCTTACATTGCTAAAAAGGTGAAACTCTTGGATTTGTTCATAACGTTTTAAACGTTTGGCTTCAATCGCTAAAAAGGTGAAACGTTTCTTTTTGTTCCGTAACATTAGAAACGTTTGGATTTGTTCATATCGTTTTAAACGTTTGGCTTATATCGCTAAAAAGGTGAAACGTTTGGATTTGTTTCAAAATGTTTCAAACGTTTGGATGTGTTTTGTATCGTTTGTAAATGTTTGGCTTAAATTTCTAAAAAGGTGAAACGTTTTGTTTTGTTTCGTAACGTTTGTAAGCGTTTGGCTTAAATTGCTAAAAAGGTGAAATGTTTGGATTTGTTTCGTAACATTTTTAAACGTTTGGCTTAAATCGCTTAAAAGGGGAAACGCTTGATTTGTTTCGTAATGTTTGTAAACGTTTGGCTCAAATTGCTAAAAAAGTGAAACGCTTGGATTTGTTTCGTAACGTTCGTAAATGTGTGGCTTAAATTGCTAAAAACGTGAAACGCTTGGTTTTTTTCGTAATGTTTGTAAACGTTTGGCATAAATGGATAAAAATATGAAACGTTTGGATTTATTTCGTAACGTTTTAAACGTTTGTTTTTGTATCGTAACGTTTGTAAACGTTTGGCTTAAATCGCTAAAAAGGTGAAACGTTTGGATTTGTTGTAACGTTTGTAAACGTTTGTCTTAAATCGCTGAAAAGGTGAAACGTTTGGATTTGTTTCGTAACGTTTGTAAACGTTTGGCTTAAACCGCTCAAAAGGTGAAACGTTTGGTTTTGGTTCGTAACGTTTGTAAACTTTTGGCTTAAATCGATAAAAAGGTGAAAAGTTTGGATTTGTTTTGTAACGTTTGTAAATGTTTGGCTTATGTCGCTAAAAAGGTGAAACGTTTCTTTTTGTTCCGTAACATTTTAATAGTTTGGATTTGTTCATAACGTTGTAAACGTTTAGCTTATATCGCTAAAAAGGTGAAACTTTTGGATTTGTTTCGAAATGTTTTTAACGTTTGGATGTGTTTTGTAACGTTTGTAAATGTTTGTCCTGAATCGCTAAAACGGTGAAGCATTTGTATTTGTTTTGTAACGTTTGTAAATATTTGGCTTAAATTTCTAAACAGGTGAAATGTTTGGTTTTGTTTCGTAACGTTTTTAAACGTTTGGCTTAAATTGCTAAAAAGGGGAAACGTTTGGATTTGTTTTGTAAGGTTTGTAAACGTTTGGCCTAAGTCGCTAAAAAGGTGAAACGTTTGTATTTCTTATGTAATGTTTTAAACGTTTGTAATGTTTGTAAACGTTTGGCTTATATCGCTAAAAAGTGAAACGTTTGGAATTGTTTCGTAACATTTGTAAACGTTTGGCTTAAATTGCTAAAAAAGTTGAAACGTTTGGATTTATATCGTAACGTTTGTAAACATTTGGCTTAAATCCTTAAAAATGTGAAATGTTTGGTTTTGTTCTGTAACGTTTGTAAGAGTTTGGCTTAAATTGCTAAAAAGGTACAACGCTTAGATTTTTTTGTGACGTTTGTAAACGTTTGGCTGAAATCGATAAAAAGGTGAAACATTTGGATTTTTTCATAATGTTTGTAAACGTTTGGCTTCAATCGCTAAATAGGTTAAACGTTTGGATTTGTTTCGTAACGTTTGTAAACGTTTGGCTTAAATTGCTAAAAAGGTGAAACGTTTGGACTTTTTTCGTAACGTTTGAAAATGTTTGGCTTAAATCGCTAAATAGGGGAAACGTTTTGATTTGATTTGTAATGTTTGTAAACGTTTGGCTTAATTATAAAAAGGTGAAACGTTTGGTTTTGTTTCATAACATTTGTAAACGTTCAACTTAAATCGCTATAAATGTGAAACGTTTGTTTTTGTTCTGTAGCGTTTATAAATGTTTGGCTTAAATCGCTAAAAAGGTGTAACGTTTGGATTTGTTTCGTAACGTTTGTAAACGTTTGGCTTAAATTGATAAAAAGGGGAAATGCTTGAATTTATTTCGTAACTTTTGTAAACGTTTGGCTTCAATCACTAAAAAGGTGAAACGTTTGGATTTGTTTCATAACGTTTGTAAACGTCTCGCATAAATTGCTTAAAAGGGGAAACGTTTGAATTTGTTTCGTAATGTTTTAAACGTTTGGATTAAATTGCTAAAAAGATGAAACGTTTCGATTTGTTATTTAACGTTTGTAAACGTTTGGCTTAAATTTCTAAAAAGGTGACACGTTTGGATTTGTTTCGAAACGTTTGTAAACGTTTGGCTTAAATCACTAAAAAAGTGAAACATTTGGTTTTGTTTTGTAACGTTTGGCTTAAATCGCTAAAAATATAAAACATTTGGTTTTATTTCGTAACGTTTGGAAGTGTTTGGCTTATATCGCTAAATTGGTGAAACATTCGGATTTCCTTTGTAATGTTTCTAAACGTTTGGCTTCAATCAGTAAAAATGTGAAACGTTTGGTTTTGTTTTGTAACGTTTGTAAACGTTCGGCTGACATCGCTAAAAAGGTGAAACGTTTGGTTTTGTTCCATAACGTTTTGTAAACGTTTGGCCTAAATCGCTAAATAGGCGAAACGTTTGGATTTGTTTCGTAACATTTGTAAACGTTTAGCTTAAATTGCTAAAAACGTGAGACGTTTGGATTTTCTAGTAACGTTTGTATACGTTTGCCTTAAATAGCTAAAAAGGGAAACGTTTGGATTTGTTTCGTAACGTTTGTAAACGTTTGGCTTAAATTGCTAAAAAGTTGAAACGCTAGGATTTGTTTTGTAACGTTAGTAAACGTGTGGCTTAAATTGCTAAAAAGGTGAAACGCTTGGTTTTGTTTCGTAACTTTTGTGAACGTTTGGCATAAATGGATAAAAATGTGAAACGTTTGGATTTATTTCATAACGTTTTAAACGTTTGTTTTTGTATCGTAACGTTTGTAAACATTTGGCTTAAATCGCTAAAATGGTGAAACGTTTGGATTTGTTTTGTAACGTTTGTAAATGTTTGGCTTAAATTGATAAAAAGGCGAAACGCTTGGATTTGTTTCGTAACATTTGGCTGAATTTTCTAAAAAGGTGAAACACTTGGATTTGTTTCGTAATGTTTGTAAAAGTTTGGCTTAAATTGCTAAAAAGGTGAAAAATTTGGATTTGTTTCGTAACCTTTTTAATGTTTGGTTATATTTTGGGAAACATTTGGATTTGTTTCATAATGTTTGTAAACGTTCGGCTTAAATTGCTAAAAAGGTGAAACGTTTGGATTTGTTTAGTAACTTTTATAAACATTTAGCTTAAATCGCTAAAAAGGTGAAATGTTTGGATTTGTTTCGTACCGTTTGTAAACGTTTGGCTTATATCGCTAAAAAGGGGAAACATTTGGATTTGTTTCGTAGCGTTTGTAAACTTTTTGCTTAAATTGCTAAGAAGGTGAAACGCTTGGAATCTTTTCGTAACGTTTGTAAACGTTTGGCTTAAATGGCTAAACAGGTGAAACGCTTGGATTTGTTTTGGAACTTCTGTAAACGTCTGACTTAAATTACTAAAAAGGTGAAACACATGGATTTGTTTTGGAACGTTTGTAAATCTTTGGCTAATATTTCTAAAAAGGTTAAACGCTTGGATACTTTTCGTAACGTGTGGCTTAAATTGCTAAAAACGTGAAAAGCTTGGATTTATTTCGTAACATTTGTAAACATTTGGCTTGAATCGCTAAAAAGGCGAAATGTTGGGATTTGTTTCGTATCTTTGTAAACGTTTGGCTTAAATAGCTAAAAAGGTGAAACGTTTGGTTTTGTTTCGTAACGTTTCTAAACGTTTGGCTTAGATTGCTTAAAAGGCGAAATGTTTGGAATTGTTTCATATCGTTTGTTAATTTTTGGCTTAAATCGCTAAAACGGTGAATCATTTGAATTTTTTCGTAACCTTTGTAAACGTTTGGCATAAATTTCTAAAAAGGTGAAACACTTTGATTTGTTTCGTAATGTTTTTATGCATTTTGCTTTTATTGCTAAAAAGGAGAAACGCTTGGATTTGTTTCGTAACGTTTGTAAAGGTTTGGCTTTAATTGCTAAAAAGGTGAAACGTTTGGATTTGTTTCGTAGCATTTATAAACGTTTGGCTTAAATCGCTAAAAAGGTGCAATGTTTGGGTTTGTTAACATCTGGCTTAAATCGCTAGAAAGGTGTAATGTTTGGATTTGTTTCGTAACGTTTGTAAACGTTTGGCTTAAATTGCTAAAAAGGTGAAACGCTTGCATTTGTTTCGTAACGTTTGTAAACGTAAGAATTTTTTCGTAACGTTTGTAAAAGTTTGGCATAAATTGCTAAAAAGGTGAAACTATTGGATTTGTTTCGTAACGTCTATAAAACGTTTGCCTTAAATTACTAAAAAGGTAAAACGCTTGGATTTGTGTGTAACGTTTGTAAAAGTTTGGCTTAAATTGCTAAAAAGGTGAAATGTTTCGATTTGTTTTGTTACGTTTGTAAACATTTGGCTTAAATTGCTAAAAAGGTGAAACGCTTGGTTTTTGTTTGGTAACGTTTGTAAACGTTTGGCTTAAATTGCTAAAAATGTGAAACTTTTGGATTTATTTCGTAACGTTTGTAAACGTTTTGCTTCAATTACTAAAAAGGTGATACATTTGGATTTGTTTTGTAACGTTTGTAAACGTTTGGCATAAATCGCTAAAAAGGTGAAATGTATGGATTCGTTTCGTAATGTTTTATACGTTTGGCTTTAATTGCTAAAATGGGGAAACGTTTCAATTTGTTTCGTAACGTTTTTAAACGTTTATCTTAAATTGCAAAAAAGGTGAATCGTTTGGGTTTTTTCGTAATGTTTGTAAACGTTCGGCTTAAATCGCTAAAAAGGTGAAACGTTTGGATTTGTTTCATAACGTTTGTAAATGATTGCCTTAAATTGCTAAAAAGGTGAAACGCTCTGATTTGTTTTGTACCTTTTGTAAACGTTTATCTTATATTGCTAAAAAGGTGAAACGCTTGGATTTGTTTCGTAACTTTTGTAAACGTTTGGTTTAAATTGCTAAAAAGGTGAAATGCTTGGTTTTGTTTCGTAACTTTTGTATAGGTTTGGCTTAAATCGCTAAAAATGTGAAACGTTTGGTTTTGTTTCGTAACGTTTGTTAATGTTAAGCTTAAAACGCTACAAATGTGAAACGTTTGTTTTTGTTCCGTAGCGTTTATAAATGTTTGGCTTAAATTGCTAAAAAGGTGTAACGTTTGGATTTGTTTCGTAACGTTTGTAAACGTTTGGCTTAAATTGCTAAAATAGGTAAACCCTTGAATTTATTTCGTAATGTTTGTAAACGTTTGCCTTCAATCGCTAAAACGGCAAAACGTTTGGATTTGGTTCGTAACGTTTGTAAACGTTTGGCTTAAATCGCTTAAAAATTGAAACGTTTGAATTTCTTTCGTAATGTTTTAAACGTCTGGATTAAATTGCTAAAAAGGGGAAACGTTTCGATTTGTTCTTTAACGTTTGTAAACGTTTGGCTTTAATTGCTAATAAGGCGACACGTTTGGATTTGTTTCGTAACTTTTGTAAACATTTGGCATAAATCGCTAAAAAGGTGAATCATTTGGTTTTGTTTCGAAACGTTTGTAAACGTTTGGCTTAAATCACTAAAAAGGTGAAACATTTGGTTTTATTTTGTAACGTTTGGCTTAAGTCGCTAAAAATGTAAAACGTTTCGTTTTGTTTCGTAACGTTTGGAAGTGTTTGGCTTATATCGCTAAAAAGGTGAAACGTTTGAATTTGTTTTGTAATGTTTGTAAACGTTTGTCTTAAATCCCTAAAAATGTGAAACGTTTTGTTTTGTTTCGTAACGTTTGTAAAGGTTGGTCTGACATCGGTAAAAAGGCGAAACGTTTGGTTTTGTTCCATAACGTTTGTAAACGTTTGGCTTAAAACGCTAAATAGGTGAAACGTTTGGATTTGTTTCGTAACATTTGTAAATATTTAGCTTAAATCGCTAAAAACGTGAGACATTTGGATTTTTTTCGTAAAGTTTGTATACGTTTGTCTTAAATAGCTAAAAAGGGAAACGTTTCGATTTTTTTTTGTAACGTTTGTAAACGATTGGCTTAAATTGCTGAAAAGGTGAAACGTTTGGATTTGTTTCGTAACGTTTCTAAACGTTTCGCTTAAATCGCTCAAAAGGGGAAACATTTGGATTTGGTTCGTAAAGTTTGTAAACTTTTGTCTTAAATCGCTAAAAGGTTGAAAAGTTTGGATTTGTTTTGTAACGTTTGTAAACATTTGGCTTATATTGCTAAAAAGGTGAAACGCTTGGATTTGTTTCGTAAAGTTTGTAAACGTTTGGCTTAATTTTCTAAAAAGGTGAAACACTTGGATTTGTTTCGTAACGTTTGTAAAAGTTTGGCTTAAATTGCTAAAAAAATTGATAATTTTGGATTTGTTTCGTAACCTTTTTAATGTTTGGCTTATATTTTGGAAAACCTTTGGATTTATTTCATAACGTTTGTAAATATTTGGCTTTAATCGCTAAAAAGGTGAAACGTTTGGATTTGTTTCGTACCATTTGTAAATGTTTGGCTTATATCGCTAAAAAGGAGAAACACTTGGATTTGTTTCGTAACGTTTGTAAACGTTTGGCTTTAATTGCTAAAAAGGTGAAACGTTTGGATTTGTTTCGTAGCGTTAATAAACGTTTGGCTTAAATCGCTAAAAAGGTGCAACATTTGGATTTGTTTCGTACCGTTTGTTTACATATGGCTTAAATCGCTAGAAACGTGTAATATTTGGATTTGTTTCGTAACGTTTGTAAATGTTTGGCTTAAATTGCTAAAAAGGTGAAACGCTTGGATTTGTTTCGTAACGTTTGTAAACGTATGAATTGTTTTCGTAACATTTGTAAACGTATGAATTGTTTTCGTAACGTTTTTAAACGTTTGGCTTAAATTGCTAAAAAAGTGAAACTATTGGATTTGTTTCGTAACGTTTGTAAACGTTTGCCTTAAATTGCTAAAAAGGTAAAACGCTTGGATTTGTTTCGTAATGTTTGTAAAAGTTTGGCTTAAATTGCTAAAAAGGTGAAACGCTTCGATTTGTTTCGTTGCGTTTGTAAACATCTGGCTTAAATTGCTAAAAAGGTGAAATGCTTGGTTTTGTTTCGTAACTTTTGTATAGGTTTGGCTTAAATCGCTAAAAATGTGAAACGTTTGGATTTGTTTCGTAACGTTTTAATGTTTCATTTTGTTTCGTAAAATTTGTAAACGTTTGGCTTAAATTGCTAAAAAGTGGAAACATTTAGATTTGTTTCGCAACGTTCGTAAACATTCTGCTTAAATTGCTAAAAAGGAGAAATGTTTGGATTTATTTCATAACGTTCGTAAACGTTTGGCTTAATTCGCAAATAAGTTGAAACCTTTTGATTTGTTTCGTAACGTTTGTAAACGTTTGTCTTCAATCGCTAAAAAGGTGAAACGTTTGGATTTGTTTTATAAATTTTTTAAAGGTTTGGCTTAAATCGCTAAAAAGGGGAAACATTTGGATTTGTGTCATAACGTTAGTAAACGTTGGCTTAAATCGCTTAAAAGGTGAAACTTTTGGATTTGTTTCATAACGTTTGTAAACGTTTGGCTTAAATTGCTAAAAAGGTGAAACACTTAGATTTGTTTCGTGACGTTTGTAAACGTTTGGCTCAAATTTCTAAAAAGGGGAAACTCTTGGATTTGTATCGTAACGTTTATAAACGTTTGGCTTATATTGCTAAAAAGGGGGACCGTTTGGATTTGTTTCGTAGCGTTTGTAAACGTTTGGCTTAAATCCCTAAATAGGTGAAACGTTTGGATTTGTTTCGTACCGTTTGTAAACATTTGGCTTAAATTGCCAAAAAGGAGAAATGTTTGGATTTGTTTCATAACTTTTGTAATCGTTTTACTTAAAATGCTAAAAAGGTGAAACGCTTGGATTTGTTTCGCAACGTTTGTAAACATTTGGCTGAAATTGCTAAAATGGTTAAACGCTTGTATTTGTTTCGTTACGTTTATAAACGTTTGGCTTAAATTTCTAAAAAGGTTAAACGCTTGGTTTTTGTATCGTAACGTTTGTAAACGTTTGGCTTAAATTGCTAAAATGTGAAATATTTGGATTTTTTTCGTAACGCTTGTAAATGTTTAGCTTTAATCGCTAAATAGGTGATACATTTGCATTTTTTTCGTAACGTTTGTAAACGTTTGGCATAAATCGCTAAAAGGGGAAACATTTGAATTTGTTTCGTAACGTTTTAAACGTTTGGCTGAAATCGCTAAAATGGGGAAACGTTTGACTTTATTTCTTAACATTTGTAAACGTTTGGCTAAAATCGCTAAAAAGGTGAAACTTTTGGTTTTGTTTCATAACGTTTGTAAACGTTCGACTTAAATCGCTAAAGAGGTGAAACGTTTGGATTTGTTTCGTAACGTTTGTAAACGTGTTGCGTAAATTTTTAAAAAGGTTCGTAACGTTTCTAAACGTTTGGCTTAAATCGCTAAAAAGGTGAAACGCTTGGATTTGTTTCGTAACGTTTGTAACCGTTTGGCTTAAATTGCTAATAAGGTGAAACACATGGATTTGTTTTGTAATGTTTATAAACATTTGGCTTAAATCGCTAAAAAGGTGAAACATTTGGATTTTTTTCGTAACCATTGTAAACGTTTGGCTTAAATCGCTAAAGAGCTAAAACTTTTGGATTTTTTTTTGTAATGTTTGTAAACGTTTGCTTAAATTGCTAATAAGGTGAAATGATAGGATTAGTTTCGTAACGTTTGTAAACGTTTGGCTTAAATTGATAAAAAGGTGAAACGCTTTGATTTGTTTCGTAACGTTTGTAAACGTTTGGCTTACATTGCTAAAAAGGGGAAACGTTTGGATTTGTTTTGTAGCATTTGAAAATGTTTGGCTTAAATCGCTAAAAAGGTGAAACGTTTGGATTTGTTTCGTAGTGTTTGTAAATGTTTAGCTTAAATCGCTAAAATGGTGAAATGCTTGGATTTGTTTCGTAGCGTTTGTAAACGTTTGGCTTAAATTGCTAATAAGGTGAAACGCATGGATTTGTTTTGTACCGTTTATAAACGTTTGTCTTAAATCTCTAAAAAGGTGAAACATTTGGATTTGTTTTGTAACCATTGCAAACGTTTGGCTTAAATCTCTAAAAAGCTGAAACGTTTGGATTTTTTTTGTAATGTTTGTAAACGTTTGCTTAAATTGCTAATAAGGGGAAATGATTGGATTAGTTACGTAACGTTTGTAAACGTTTGGCTTACATTGTTAAAAAGGGGAAACGTTTGGATTTGTTTTGTAGCATTTGTAAACGTTTGGCTTAAATCGCTAAAAAGGTGAAACGTTTGGATTTGTTTCGTAACGTTTGTAAACGTTTGGCTTAAATCGCTAAAAAGGTGAAACGCTTGGATTTCTTTCGTACCGTTTGTAAACGTTTGGATTAAATCGCTAAAAAGGTGAAACGTTTGGATTTGTTTCGTAATGTTTGTAAACGTTTGGCTTAAATTGCTGAAAAGGTGAAACATTTGGATTTGTTTAGTAACGTTTCTAAACGTTTGGCTTAAATCGCTCAAAAGGGGAAACGTTTGGATTTGGTTCGTAACGTTTGTAAACTTTTGTCTTAAATCGCTAAAAAGGTGAAAAGTTTGGATTTGTTTTGTAACGTTTGTAAACGTTTGGCTTAAATCGCTATAAAGGTGAAACGCTTGGATTTGTTTCGTAACGTTTGTAAATGTTTGGCTTAAATTGTTAAAAAGGTGAAACACTTGAATTTATTTCGCAATGTTAGTAAACGTTTGGCTTCAATCGCTAAAAAAGCGAAACGTTTAGATTTCTTTCGTAACGTTTGTAAACGTATGGCTTAAATCGCTTAAAAGGTGAAACGTTTGAATTTGTTTCGTAATGTTTTAAACGTTTGGATTAAATTGCTAAAAAGGGGAAACATTTCGATTTGTTCTTTAACGTTTGTAAAGGTTTGGCTTAAATTGGTAAAAAGGTGACACGTTTGGATTTGTTTCGTAACTTTTGTAAACGTTTGGCTTAAATCGCTAAAAAGGTGAAGCGTTTGGTTTTGTTTCGAAACGTTTGTAAACGTTTGCCTTAAATCACTAAAAAGGTGAAACATTTGGTTTTGTTTTGTAACGTTTGGCTTAAATCGCTAAAAATGTAAAACGTTTAGTTTTGTTTCGTAACGTTTGGAATTGTTTGGCTTATATTGCTAAAAAGGTGAAACGTTTGGATTTGTTTTGTAATGTTTGTAAACGTTTGTCTTAAATCCCTAAAAATGTGAAACGTTTTGTTTTGTTTCGTCACGTTTGTAAACGTTCGGCTGACATCGCTAAAAAGGGGAAACGTTTAGTTTTGTTCCATAACGTTTGTAAACGTTTGGCTTAAAACGCTAAATCGGTGAAACGTTTGGATTTGTTTTGTAACATTTGTAAATGTTTAGCTTAAATCGCTAAAAACGTGAGACGTTTGGATTTTTTCGTAACGTTTGTATACGTTTGTCTTAAATAGCTAAAAAGGGAAACGTTTCGATTTGTTTTGTAACGTTTGTAAACGTTTGGCTTAAATTGCTAAAAAGGTGAAACACTTGGATTTGTTTTGTAACGTTTGTAAACGTGTGGCTTAAATTGCTAAAGAGTTGTAACGCTTGGTTTTGTTTCGTAACGTTTGTAAACATTTGGCATAAATCGCTAAAAATGTGAAACGTTTGGATTTATTTCTTAACGTTTTAAATGTTTGTTTTTGTATCGTAACGTTTGTAAACGTTTGGCTTAAATCGCTAAAAAGGTGAAATGTTTGGATTTGTTTCGTAACGTTTGTAAACGTTTGGCTTAAATTGCTGAAAAGCTGAAACGTTTGGATTTGTTTCGTAACGTTTCTAAACATTTGACTTAAATCGCTCAAAAGGGGAAACGTTTGGATTTGGTTCGTAACGTTTGTAAACTTTTGTCTTAAATCGGTAAAAAGGTGAAAAGTTTGGATTTGTTTTGTAACGTTTGTAAATGTTTGGCTTAAATCGCTAAAAAGGTGAAACGCTTGGATTTGTTTGGTAACCTTTGTAAACGTTTGGCTTAAATTGTTAAAAAGGTGAAACACTTGAATTTATTTCGTGATGTTTGTAAACGTTTGGCTTCAATCGCTAAAAAGGCGAAACATTTGGATTTGTTTCGTAACGTTTGTAAACGTATGGCTTAAATCGCTTAAAAGGTAAAACGTTTGAATTTGTTTCGCAATGTTTTCAACGTCTAGATTAAATTGCTAAAAAGGGGAAACGTTTCGATTTGTTCTTTAACGTTTGTAAAGGTTTGGCTTAAATTTGTAAAAAGGTGACACGTTTGGATTTGTTTCGTAACTTTTGTAAACGTTTGGCTTAAATCGCCAAAAAGGTGAAGCGTTTGGTTTTGTTTCGAAACGTTTGTAAACGTTTGGCTTATATCACTAAAAAGGTGAAAAATTTGGTTTTTTTTTGTAACGTTTGGCTTAAATCGCTAAAAATGTAAAACGTTTGGTTTTGTTTCGTAACGTTTGGAAGTGTTTGGCTTATATCGCTAAAAATGTGAAACGTTCGGATTTGTTTTGTAATGTTTGTAAACGTTTTTCTTAAATCCCTAAAAATGTGAAACGTTTTGTTTTGTTTCGTCACGTTTGTAAACGTTCGGCTGACATCGCTAAAAAGGTGAAATGTTTGGTTTTGTTCCATAACGTTTGTAAACGTTTGGCTTAAAACGCTAAATAGGTGAAACGTTTGGATTTGTTTCGTAACATTTGTAAATGTTTAGCTTAAATCGCTAAAAACGTGAGACGTTTGGATTTTTTTGTAACATTTGTATACGTTTGTCTTAAATAGGTAAAAAGGGAAACGTTTCGATTTGTTTTGTAACGTTTGTAAACGTTTGGCTTAAATTGCTAAAAAGGTGAAACGCTTGGATTTGTTTCATAACGTTTGTAAACATGTGGCTTAAATTTCTAAAAAGGTGAAACGCTTTGTTTTGTTTCGTAACATTTGTAAACATTTGGCATAAATCGCTAAAAATGTGAAACGCTTGGATTTATTTCGTAACATTTTATGTTTGTTCTTCTACCGTAACGTTTGTAAACGTTTTGCTTAAATCGCTAAAAAGGTGAAACGTTTGGATTTGTTTCGTAACGTTTGTAAACGTTTGGCTTAAATTGGTGAAAAGGTGAAACGTTTGGATTCGTTTCGTAACGTTTCTAAACGTTTGGCTTAAATCGCTCAAAAGGGGAAACGTTTGGATTTGGTTCGTAACGTTTGTAAACTTTTGTCTTAAATCGCTAAAAAGGTGAAAAGTTTGGATTTGTTTTGTAACGTTTGTAAACGTTTAGCTTAAATCGCTAAAAAGGTGAAACGGTTGGATTTGTTTCGTAACGTTTGTAAACGTTTGGCTTAAATTGTTAAAAAGGTGAAACACATGAATTTATTTCGTAATGTTTGTAAACGTTTGGCTTCAATCACTAAAAAGGAGAAACGTTTGGATTTGTTTCGTAACGTTTGTAAATGTATGGCTTAAATCGCTTAAAAGGTGAAACGTTTGAATTTGTTTCGTAATGTTTTAAACGTCTGGATTAAATTGCTAAAAAAGGGAAACGTTTCGATTTGTTCTTTAACGTTTGTAAACGTTTGGCTTAAATTGCTAAAAAGGGGACACGTTTGGATTTGTTTCGTAACTTTTGAAAACGTTTGGCTTAAATCGCTAAAAAGGTGAAGCGTTTGGTTTTGTTTCGAAACGTTTGTAAACGTTTGGCTTAAATCACAAAAAAGGTGAAACATTTAGTTTTGTTTTGTAACGTTTGGCTTAAATCGCTAAAAATGTAAAACGTTTGGTTTTGTTTCGTAACGTTTGGAAGTGTTTGGCTTATATCGCTAAAAATGTGAAACGTTCGGATTTGTTTTGTAAAGTTAGTTAACGTTTGTCTTAAATCCCTAAAAATGTGAAACGTTTTGTTTTGTTTTGTCACGTTTGTAAACGTTCGGCTGACATCGCTAAAAAGGTGAAACGTTTGGTTTTGTTCCATAACGTTTGTAAACGTTTGGCTTAAAACGCTAAATAGGTGAAACGTTTAGATTTGGTTCGTAACATTTGTAAATGTTTAGCTTAAATCGATAAAAACGTGAGACGTTTGGATTTTTTCTTAACGTTTGTATACGTTTGTCTTAAATAGCTAAAACGGGAAACGTTTCGATTTGTTTTGTAACGTTTGTAAACGTTTGGTTTAAATTGCTAAAAAGGTGAAACGCTTGGATTTGTTTCGTAACGTTTATAAACGTGTGGCTTAAATTTCTAAAAAGGTGAAACGCTTTGTTTTGTTTCGTAACATTTGTAAACATTTGGCATAAATCGCTAAAAATGTGAAACGCTTGGATTTATTTCGTAACGTTTTATGTTTGTTCTTCTACCGTAACGTTTGTAAACGTTTTGCTTAAATCGCTAAAAAGGTGAAACGTTTGGATTTGTTTCGTAACGTTTGTAAACGTTTGGCTTAAATTGGTGAAAAGGTGAAACGTTTGGATTCGTTTCGTAACGTTTCTAAACGTTTGGCTTAAATCGCTCAAAAGGGGAAACGTTTGGATTTGGTTCGTAACGTTTGTAAACTTTTGTCTTAAATCGCTAAAAAGGTGAAAAGTTTGGATTTGTTTTGTAACGTTTGTAAACGTTTAGCTTAAATCGCTAAAAAGGTGAAACGGTTGGATTTGTTTCGTAACGTTTGTAAACGTTTGGCTTAAATTGTTAAAAAGGTGAAACACATGAATTTATTTCGTAATGTTTGTAAACGTTTGGCTTCAATCACTAAAAAGGAGAAACGTTTGGATTTGTTTCGTAACGTTTGTAAATGTATGGCTTAAATCGCTTAAAAGGTGAAACGTTTGAATTTGTTTCGTAATGTTTTAAACGTCTGGATTAAATTGCTAAAAAAGGGAAACGTTTCGATTTGTTCTTTAACGTTTGTAAACGTTTGGCTTAAATTGCTAAAAAGGGGACACGTTTGGATTTGTTTCGTAACTTTTGAAAACGTTTGGCTTAAATCGCTAAAAAGGTGAAGCGTTTGGTTTTGTTTCGAAACGTTTGTAAACGTTTGGCTTAAATCACAAAAAAGGTGAAACATTTAGTTTTGTTTTGTAACGTTTGGCTTAAATCGCTAAAAATGTAAAACGTTTGGTTTTGTTTCGTAACGTTTGGAAGTGTTTGGCTTATATCGCTAAAAATGTGAAACGTTCGGATTTGTTTTGTAAAGTTAGTTAACGTTTGTCTTAAATCCCTAAAAATGTGAAACGTTTTGTTTTGTTTTGTCACGTTTGTAAACGTTCGGCTGACATCGCTAAAAAGGTGAAACGTTTGGTTTTGTTCCATAACGTTTGTAAACGTTTGGCTTAAAACGCTAAATAGGTGAAACGTTTAGATTTGGTTCGTAACATTTGTAAATGTTTAGCTTAAATCGATAAAAACGTGAGACGTTTGGATTTTTTCTTAACGTTTGTATACGTTTGTCTTAAATAGCTAAAACGGGAAACGTTTCGATTTGTTTTGTAACGTTTGTAAACGTTTGGTTTAAATTGCTAAAAAGGTGAAACGCTTGGATTTGTTTCGTAACGTTTATAAACGTGTGGCTTAAATTGTTAAAAAGGTGAAACTCTTGGTTTTGTTTTGTAACGTTTGTAAACATTTGGCATAAATCGCTAAAAATGTGAAACATTTGGATTTATTTCGTAACGTTTTAAATGTTTGTTTTCGTATCGTAACGTTTGTAAACGTTTGGCTTAAATCGCTAAAAAGGTGAAACGTTTGGATTTGTTTCGTAACGTTTGTAAACGTTTGACTTAAATTGCTGAAAAGGTGAAACGTTTGGACTTGTTTCGTAACGTTTCTAAACGTTTGGCTTAAATCGCTCAAAAGGGGAAACGTTTGGATTTGGTTCGTAACGTTTGTAAACTTTTGTCTTAAATCGCTAAAAAGGTGAAAAGTTTGGATTTGTTTTGTAACGTTTGTAAACGTTTGATTTAAATTGCTAAAAAGGTGAAACGCTTGGATTTGTTTCGTAACGTTTGTAAACGTTTTGCTTAATTTTCTAAAAAGGTGAAACACTTGGATTTGTTTCGTAACGTTTGTAAAAGTTTGGCTTAAATTGCTAAAAAAGTGAAAATTTTGGATTTGTTTCGTAACCTTTTTAATGTTTGGATTTTGTTTTGGGAAACGTTTGGCTTTGTTTCATTACGTTTGTAAACGTTTCGCTTAAATTGCTAAAAAGGTGAAACTTTTGGATTTGTTTAGAAACGTTTATAAACATTTGGCTTAAATCGCTAAAAAGGTGAAACATTTGGATTTGTTTCGTACGGTTTGTAAACGTTTGGCTTGTATCGATAAAAAGGAGAAACGCTTTGATTTGTTTCGTAATTTTGTAAACGTTAGGCTTTAATTGCTAAAAAGGGGAAACGTTTGGATTTGTTTCGTAGGGTTAATAAACGTTTGGCTTAAATCGCTAAAAAGGTGCAACATTTGGATTTGTTTCATACCGTTTGTTAACATATGGCTTAAATCGCTAGAAAGGTGTAATATTTGGATTTGTTTCGTAACGTTTGTCTTAAATTGCTAAAAAGGTGAAACGCTTGGATTTGTTTCGTAACGTTTGTAAATGTTTAGCTTAAATTGCTAAAAAGGTGAAACGCTTGGATTTGTTTCGTAACTTTTGTAAACGTAGAAATCGTTTTTGTAACGTTTGTAAACGTATGAATTGTTTTCGTAACGTTTGTAAACGTATGAATTGTTTTCGTAACGTTTGTAAACGTTTGACTTAAATTGCTAAAAAGGTGAAACTATTGGATTTGTTTCGTAACGTTTGTAAACGTTTGCCTTAAATTGCTAAAAAGGTAAAATACTTTGATTTGTTTCGTAACGTTTGTAAATGTTTGGCTTAAATTGCTAAACAGGTGAAACGCTTCGATTTGTTTCGTTGCGTTTGTAAGCATTTGGCTTAATTTGCTAAAAAGTTGAAACGCTTGGTTTTTGTTTGGTAACGTTTGTAAACGTTTGGCTTAAATTGCTAAAAATATGAAACGTTTGGATTTGTTTCGTAGCGTTTGTAAACGTTTGTCTTCAATTACTAAAAAGGTGATACGCTTGGATTTGTTTCGTAACATTTGTAAACGTTTGGCTTAAATTGCTAAAAAGGTGAAATGCTTGGTTTTGTTTCGTAACGTTTGTATTGGTTTGGCTTAAATCGCTAAAAATGTGAAACGTTTGGATTTGTTTCGTAGCATTTTAATGTTTCATTTTGTTTCGTAACATTTGTAAACGTTTGGCTTAAATCGCTAAAAAGTGGAAACATTTAGATTTGTTTCGCAACGTTCGTAAACATTCTGCTTAAATTGCTAAAAAGGAGAAATGTTTGGATTTGTTTCATAACGTTCGTAAACGTTTGGCTTAATTCGCAAATAAGTTGAAACATTTGGATTTGTTTCGTAACGTTTGTAAACGTTTGTCTTCAATCGCTAAAAAGGTGAAACTTTTGGATTTCTTTTGTAAATTTTGTAAACGTTTGGCTTAAATTGCTAAAAGGGTGAAACACTTGGATTTGTTTCGTGACGTTTGTAAACGTTTGGCTCAAATTCCTAAAAAGGGGAAAAGCTTGGATTTGTTTCGTAACGTTAATAAACGTTTGGCTTACATTTCTAAAAAGGGGAACCGTTTGAATTTGTTTCGTAGAGTTTGTAAATGTTTGGCTTAAATCACTAAATAGGTGAAACGTTTGGATTTGTTTCGTACCGTTTGTAAACGTTTGGCTTAAATTGCCAAAAAGGAGAAATGTTTGGATTTGTTTCGTAACGTTTGGAATCGTTTTACTTAAAGTGCTAAAAAGGTGAAACACTTGGATTTGTTTCGCAACGTTTGTAAACATTTGGCTGGAATTGCTAAAAAGGTTAAACGCTTGTATTTGTTTCGTTACGTTTATAAACATTTGGTTTAAATTTCTAAAAAGGTGAAAAGCTTGGTTTCTGTATCTTAACGTTTGTAAACGTTTGGCTTAAATTGCTAAAAATGTGAAATATTTGGATTTTTTTCGTATTGCTTGTAAACGTTTAGCTTTAATCGCTAAATAGGTGATACATTTGCATTTGTTTCGAAACGTTTGTAAACGTTTGGCATAAATCACTAAAAGGTGAAACGTTTGAATTTGTTTCGTAACGTTTTAAACGTTTGGTTGAAATCGCTAAAATGGGGAAACGTTTGACTTTATTTCTTAACATTTGTAAACATTTGGCTAAAATCGCTAAAAAGGTGAAACTTTTGGTTTTGTTTCATAACGTTTGTAAATGTTCGGCTTAAATCGCTAAAAAGGTGAAACGTTTGGATTTGTTTCGTAACGTCTGTAAACGTGTTGCTTAAATTTCTAAAAAGGTTCGTAACATTTCTAAACGTTTGGCTTAAATCGCTAAAACGGTGAAACGCTTGAATTTGTTTCGTACCGTTTGTAAACATTTGGCTTAAATTGCTAATAAGGTGAAACACATGGATTTGTTTTGTAACGTTTATAAATGTTTGGCTTAAATCGCTAAAAAGGTGAAACATTTGGATTTGTTTCGTAACCATTGCAAACGTTTGGCTTAAATTGCTAAAAAGCTGAAACGTTTGGATTTTTTTTTGTAATGTTTGTAAACGTTTGCTTAAATTGCTAATAAGGTGAAATTATTGTATTAGTTTCGTAACGTTTGTAAACGTTTGGCTTAAATTGCTAAAAAGGTGAAACGCTTTGATTTGTTTCGTAACGTTTGTAAACGTTTGGCATACATTGCTAAAAAGGGGAAACGTTTGGATTTGTTTTGTAGCATTTGTAAACGTTTGGCTTAAATCGCTAAAAATGTGAAACGTTTGGATTTGTTTCGTACCGTTTGTAAACGTTTGGCTTAAATCGCTAAAAAGGTTAAACGCTTGGATTTGTTTCGTAACGTTTGTAAACGTTTGGCTCAAATTGTTAAAAAGGTGAAACACTTGGATTTTTTACGTTATGTTTGTAAACATTTGACTTAAATTGCTAAAAAGGTAAAACGCTTGGTTTTTGATTCCTAACGTTTGTAAATGTTTGACTTAAATTGCTAAAAATGTGTAACGTTTGGATTTGTTTCGTAACGTTTGTAAACGTTTGGCTTCAATCGCTAAAAAGGTGATACGTTTGGATTTGTTTCGTAACGTTTGTAAACGTTTGGCATAAATCGCTAAAAATGTGAAACGTTTGGATTTGTTTTGTTACGTTTTAAATGTTAGACTTAAATGATAAAATGGGGAAACGTTTTGATTTTTTTCGTAACGTTTGTAAACGTTTGGTTAAAATTGCTAAAAAGGTGAAACATTTGGTTTTGTTTCGTAATGTTTGTAAACGTTCGGCTTAAATCGCTAAAAAAGTGAAACGTTTGGATTTTTTTCATAGCGTTTGTCAATGTTTGCCTTACATTGCTATAAAGGTTAAACGCTTGGATTTGTTGTGTAACGTTTGTAAACGTTTGGCTTAATTTTCTAAAAAGGTGATACGCTTCGATTTGTTTCGGAACGTTTGTAAACGTTTGGCTTAAACTGCTAAAAAGTTGAAACGCTTGGATTTTTTTCGTAACGTTTGTAAACGTTTGGCTTAAATTGCTAAAAAGGTGAAATGCTTGGTTTTATTTCGTAGCGTTTGTAAAGGTTTGGCTTAAATCGCTAAAAATGTGAAACGCTTGGATTTGTTTTGTAACGTTTGTAAACGCTTGGCTTAAATTGCTAAAAAGGTGAAACGCTTGGATTTATTTCGGAACTTTTGTAAACGTTTGAATTAAACTGCTAAAAAGTTGAAACGCTTGGATTTTTTTCGTAACGTTTGTAAACGTTTGACTTATATTGCTAAAAAGGTGAAATGCTTGGTTTTCTTTCATAACATTTGTAAACGTTTGGCATAAATCGCTAAAAATGTGAAACATTTGGATTTATTTCGTAACGTTTTAAATGTTTGTTTTTGTATCTTAACGTTTGTAAACGTTTGGCTTAAATCGCTAAGAAGGTGAAATGTTTGGAATTGTTTTGTAATGTTTGTAAATGTTTGGCTTAAATCGCTAAAAAGGTGAAACATTTGGATTTGTTTCGTAACGTTTGTAAATGTTTGGCTGAAATCGCTCAAAAGGGGAAACGTTTGGATTTTCTTCGTAACGTTTGTAAACTTTTGTTTTAAATCGCTAAAAAGGTAAAAAGTTTGGATTTGTTTTGTAACGTTTGTAAACGTTTGGCTTAAATTGCTAAAAAGATGAAACGCTTGGATTCGTTTCGTAACGTTTGTAAACGTTTGGCTTAATTTTCTAAAAAGGTGAAACACTTGGATTTGTTTCATAACGTTTGTAAGAGTTTGGCGTAAATTGCTAAAAAGGTGAAAATTTTGGATTTGTTTCGTAACCGTTTTAATGTTTGGCTTATATTTTGGGAAACGTTTGGATTTGTTTCATAACGTTTGTAAACGTTTCGCTTAAATTTCTAAAAAGGTGAAACTTTTGGATTTGTTTAGCAACATTTATAAACATTTAGCTTAAATAGCTAAAAAGGTGAAACTTTTAGATTTTTTTCGTACCGTTTGTAAACGTTTGGCTTATATCGATAAAAAGGAGAAACGCTTGGATTTGTTTCGTAATGTTTGTAAACGTTTGGCTTTAATTGCTAAAAAGGGGAAACGTTTGGATTTGTTTCGTAGCGTTAATAAACGTTTGGCTTAAATTGCTAAAAAAGTGCAACGTTTGGATTTGTTTCGTACCGTTTGTTAACATATGGCTTAAGTCGCTAGAAAGGTGTAATATTTGGATTTGTTTCGTAACGTTTGTAAAGGTTTGGCTTAAATTGCTAAAAAGGTGAAACGCTTGGATTTGTTTCGTAACGTTTGTAAACGTTTGACTTATATTGCTAAAAAGGGGAAACGCATGGATTTGTTTCGTAACGTTTATAAACGTTTGGCTTTCATTGCTAAAAAGGGGAACCATTTGGATTTGTTTTCGTAACGTTTGTAAACGTATGAATTGTTTTCGTAACGTTTGTAAACGTTTGACTTATATTGCTAAAAAGGTGAAACTATTGGATTTGTTTCGTAACATTTGTAAACGTTTGCCTTAAATTTCTAAAAAGGTAAAACGCTTGGATTTGTTTCGTAACGTTTGTAAAAGTTTGGCTTAAATTGCTAAAAAGGTGAAACGCTTCGATTTGTTCCGTTGCGTTTGTAAACATTTGGCTTAAATTGCTAAAAAGGGGAAACGCTTGGTTTTTGTTTGATAACGATTGCAAACGTTTGGCTTAAATTGCTAAAAATGTGAAACGTTTGGATTTGTTTCGTAGCATTTGTAAACGTTTGGCTTCAATTACTAAAAAGGTGATACGTTTGGATTTGTTTTGTAACGTTTGTAAACGTTTTGCAAATAGCGCTAAAAAGGTGAAATGTTTGGATTTGTTTAGTAATGTTTTAAATGTTTTGCATAAATTGCTAAAATGGGGAAACGTTTCGATTTGTTTCGTAACGTTTGTAAACGATTTGCTTAAATTGCGAAAATGGTGAATCGTTTGGTTTTATTTTGTAACGTTTGTAAACGTTCGGCTTAAATCGCTAAAAAGGTGAAACGTTTGGATATGTTTCGTAACGTTTGTAAATGATTGCCTTATATTTCTAAAAAGGTGAAACGCTCTTATTTGTTTTGTAACGTTTGTAAACGTTTGGCTTAAATTGCTAAAAACGTGAAACGCTTGGATTTGTTTCGTAACGTTTGTAAACGTTTGGCTAAAATTGCTGAAAAGGTGAAATGCTTGGTTTTGTTTCGTAACGTTTGTATAGGTTTGGCTTAAATAGCTAAAAATGTGAAACGTTTGGATTTGTTTCGTAACGTTTTAATATTTCATTTTGTTTCGTAACATTTGTAAACGTTTGGCTTAAATCGCTAAAAAGTGGAAACATTTAGATTTGTTTCGCAACGTTCGTAAACATTCTGCTTAAATTGCTAAAAAGGCGAAATGTTTGGATTTGTTTCATAACGTTCGTAAACGTTTGGCTTAATTCGCAAATAAGTTGAAACGTTTGGATTTGTTTCGTAACGTTTGCAAACGTTTGTCTTCAATGGCTAAAAAGGGGAAACGTTTAGATTTCTTTTTTAAATTTTGTAAACGTTTGGCTTAAATCGCTAAAAAGGGGAAACATTTGGATTTGTGTCGTAACGTTTGTAAACGTTGGCTTAAATCGCTTAAAAGGTGAAACTTTTGGATTTGTTTCTTAACGTTTGTAAACGTTTGGCTTAAATTACTAAAAAGGTGACACACTTGGATTTGTTTCGTGACGTTTGTAAACGTTTGGCTCAAATTCCTAAAAAGGGGAAACGCTTGGATTTGTTTCGTAACGTTTATAAACGTTTGGCTTACATTGCTAAAAAGGGGAACCATTTGGATTTGTTTCGTAGAGTTTGTAAACGTTTGGCTTAAATCACTAAATAGGTGAAACGTTTGGATTTGTTTCGTACTGTTTGTAAATGTTTGGCTTAAATTGCCAAAAAGGAGAAATGTTTGGATTTGTTTCGTAACATCTGTAATCGTTTTACTTAATGTGCTAAAAAGGTGAAACGCTTGGATTTGTTTCGCAACGTTTGTAAACATTTGGCTGAAATTGCTAAAAAGGTTAAACCTTGTATTTGTTTCGTTACGTCTATAAACGTTTGGCTTAAATTTCTAAAAAGGTGAAACGCTCGGTTTTTGTATCGTAACATTTCTTAACGTTTGGCTTAAATTTCCAAAAATGTGAAATATTTGGATATTTTTCGTAACGCTTGTAAACGTTTAGCTTTAATCGCTAAATAGGTGATACATTTGCATTTGTTTCGTAACGTTTGTAAACGTTTGGCATAAATCGCTAAAAGGTGAAATGTTTGAATTTGTTTCGTAACGTTATAAACGTTTGGCTGAAATCGCTAAAATGGGGAAACGTTTGACTTGATTTTTTAACATTTGTAAACGTTTGGCTAAAATCGCTAGAAAGGTGAAACTTTTGGTTTTGTTTCATAACGTTTGTAAACGTTTGGCTTAAATCGCTAAAAAGGTGAAACGCTTGGATTTGTTTCGTAACGTTTGTAAACTTTTGGCTTAAATTGCTAATAAGGCGAAACACATGGATTTGTTTTGTAACGTTTATAAACGTTTGGCTTAAATCGCTAAAAAGGCTAAACATTTGGATTTGTTTCGTAACCATTGCAAACGTTTGGCTTAAATCGCTAAAAAGCTGAAACGTTTGGATTTTTTTTGTAATGTTTGTAAACTTTTGTTTAAATTGCTAATAAGGTGAAATTATTGGATTAGTTTCGTAACGTTTGTAAACGTTTGGCTTATATTGCTAAAAAGGTGAAACGCTTTGATTTGTTTCGTAACGTTTGGCTTACATTGCTAAAAAGGGGAAACGTTTGGATTTGTTTTGTAGCATTTGTAAACGTTTGGCTTAAATCGCTAAAAAGGGGAAACGCTTGGATTTGTTTTTGTAACGTTTGTAAACGTTTAGCTTAAATTTTTAAAAAGGTGAAACACTTGGATTTGTTACGTTATGTTTGTAAACATTTGACTTAAATTGCTAAAAAGGTAAAACGCTTGGTTTTTGATTCGTAACGTTTGTAAATGTTTGGCTTAAATTGCTAAAAAATGTGAAACGTTTGGATTTATTTCGTAACATTTGTAAACGTTTGGCTTCAATCGCTTAAAAGGTGATACGTTTGGATTTGTTTCGTAACGTTTGTAAACGTTTGGCATAGATCGCTAAAAATGTGAAACGTTTGTATTTGTTTTGTTACGTTTTAAATGTTTGACTTAAATGATAAAATGGGGAAATGTTTTGATTTGTTTCATAACGTTTGTAAACGTTTGGTTTAAATTGCTAAAAAGGTGAAACATTTGGTTTTGTTTCGTAATGTTTGTAAACGTTCGGCATAAATCGCTAAAAAAGTGAAACGTTTGGATTTTTTTCGTAACGTTTGTAAATGTTTGCCTTAAATTGCTATAAAGGTTAAACGCTTGGATTTGTTGTGTAATGTTTGTAAACGTTTGGCTTAAATTGCTAAAAAGGTGATACGCTTGGATTTGTTTCGGAACGTTTGTAAACGTTTGGCTTAAACTGCTAATAAGTTGAAACGCTTGGATTTTTTTCGTAACGTTTGTAAACGTTTGGCTTAAATTGCTAAAAAGATGAAATGCTTGGTTTTATTTCGTAGCGTTTGTAAAAGTTTGGCTTAAATCGCTAAAAATGTGAAACGTTTGGATTTGTTTCGTAACGTTTTAATCATTTGGTTTTGTTTCATAACATTTGTAAACGTTTGTCTTTAGTCATTAAAAAGAAGAAATGTTTGGATTTGTTTCGTAAAGTTTGTAAACGTTTGGTTTAAAATGCTAAAAAGGCAAAACATTTGGATTTGTTTCCTAAAGTTTGTAAACGTTTGGCTTAAATCGCTAATAAGGGGAAACGTTTGGATTTGTTTTGTAATGTTTGTAAACGTTTGGCTTAAATCGCTAAAAAGGTGAAACGGTTGTTTTGTTTTGTAAACGTTTGTAAACGTTTGGCTTAAATCTCTAAAAAGGTGAAACGTTTGGATTTGTTTCGTAACGTTTGTAAATGTTTGGCTTAAATCGCTAAAAAGGTGAAAAGTTTGTATTTGTTTCGTATCGTTTATAAACGTTTGGCTTAAATTTCTAAAAAAGTGAAACGCTTGGATTTGTTTCGTAACGTTTGTAAATGTTTGACTTAAATTGCTAAAAAGGTGAAACGCTTGGATTTGTTTCGTAACGTTTTGAAACGTGTGGATTATATTGCTAAAAATGGGAAACGTTTGGATTTATTTCGTAGCGTTTGTAAACGTTTGGCTTAAATATCTGAAAAGGTGAAACGTTTGAATTTGTTTCGTACTGTTTGTAAAAGTTTGGCTTAAATTGCTAAAAAGGAGAAATGTTTGGATTTGTTTCGTAACTTTTGTAAAGGTTTTCCTTGAAGTGCTAAAAAGGTGAAACGCTTGGATTAGTTTTGTAACGTTTGTAAACGTTTGGCTTATATTGAAAAAAAGTTTAAACACTTGGATTTGTTTCGTTACGTTTGTTAACGTTTGGCTTAAATTTCTAAAAAGGTAAAAGCTTGGTTTTTGTTTCGTAACGTTTGTAAACGTTTGGCTTAAATTGCAAAAAATGTGAAACATTTCGATTTGTTTCATAACGTTTGTAAACGTTTGGCTTCAATCGCTAAAAAGGTGATACGTTTGGATTTGCTTCGTAAACGTCTGTAAATGTTTGGCATAAATCGCTAAAAAGGGGAAACGTTTGGATTTGTTTCGTAACGTTTTAAACGTTTGGCTTAAATTGCTAAAATGGGAAAACAGTTAGATTTGTTTCGTTACGTTTGTAAACGTTTGGCTTAAATTGCTAAAAAGGTGAAACATTTGGTTTTGTTTCGTAACGTTTGTAAACATTCGGTTTAAATTGCTAAAAGGGTGGAACGTTTGGATTTATTTCGTAATGTTGTAAATGATTGCCTTAAATTTCTAAAAAGGAGAAACACTTGGATTTGTTTTGTAACGTTTGTAAACATTTGGTTTAAAATACAAAAAAGGTGAAACGATTGGATTTGTTTCAGAACTTTTGTAACTGTTTGGCTTAAATTGCTAAAAAGGTGAAAAGTTTGGTTTTTTTTCGTAACGTTTATAAAGGTTTGGCTTAAATCATTAAAAAGGTGAAACGTTTGGATTTGTTTCATAATATTTTAAATGTTTGGTTTTGTTTCGTAATGTTTGTAAATGTTTGGCTTAAATCGCTAAAAAGGGGAAACGTTTGGATTTTTTTCGTAACGTTTGGCTTAAATTGCTAAAAAGGCAAAACGTTTGGATTTGTTTCGTAACGTTGGTAAATGTTTGGCTTAAATCGCTAAAAAGGTGAAATGTTTGGATTTGTTATGTAATGTTTGTAAACGTTTTGCTTGAATCCCTAAAAAGTTGAAACATTTGAATTTGTTTTGTAAAGTTTGTTAACGTTTGGCTTAAATCGCTAAAAAGGTGAAACGTTTGGATTTGTTTCGTAATATTTGTAAACGATTCGCTTAAATCGCTAAAAAGGTGAAAAAATTGGATTTGTTTTGTAAGGTTTGTAAACGTTTGGCTTAGATCGCTAATAAAGGGAAACGTTTGGATTAGTTTTGTAATGTTTGCAAACGTTTGGCTTAAATCGCTAAAAAAGGTGAAACAGTTGTTTTCTTTTGTAAAGTTTGTAAACATTTTCTTTAAATAGCTAAAAAGGTAAAACGTTAGGATTTATTTCGTAACTTTTGTAAACGTTTGGCTTAAATCGCTAAGAAGGTGAAACGTTTGAATTTGTTACGTATCGTTTGTAAATGTTTTGCTAAAATTGCTAAAAAAAGTGAAACGGTTGGATTTGTTTCGTAACTGTCACGACCTAATTTCATGAATCGTGACCGGCGCTAGGGTATGGGTATGGTCGTACCAAAATCCGTAGCAAGCCTTGCGGAAATCAAATAAACATTTAAACCTGCAGAAAACTGCTACTATAAATAACTTAAATATCCAAAATTCTCAACAGCATGCCTTAATTATAATATTAAAATAATCCAATGTAAATATGCTAATAATAAATAATCGATCTACTTGACAATTCCAAGTGCAATAACAAATGTAATATATAAACTAGTCCTACTGCGGTCTAAGAGTTCGAAAACAGTAACAGTTTAAATAACATAAAAACCTCCGATAAATCAAAAGAATCGGAGTGGACCAGCTTTCAATCATAAACCTGGAAAATTTGGGAAAACAACGGGGTCAGATATACTGAGATGAGTTCGCAATACTATTTACATTTATTAAGTTTAAAACCCTTAAATCAAAACATTTTATACTAATATAATATGATTATGGAAAAGAGTATTGAAATGATCACAACGTAAGTATGACATAGCATACTTATAAACCCAGAGAGGACGGGAACAAATCCTCGTCATATATATATACCAGCGTAAGCAAGACTTTAGTATGCCGTTTCCCAGAGTACTTACCGGTGCACACAGTCTCGATATAAGCCTATCGAGTAGCTCGTTTCAATCCAGATCCATAATCCATAAAAACTGTTCAAAATCATTTATAATATTAAAATACGATGCGGTACTTAATAAAGCGGTAAATAGCACTACAAACTGACTGCTTGCTTATCCACGTGAAACTTCGGCAAACAGCTAGCCCTGGTTCGACTCCGGAGCGCGAGTAGTCGAAGAGTGTAAAAATAAATCATACGTTAAAATCGCTCCAAACCCTAACTTTAAGAATACTAGACACCACGTAGGACTAGCACAATTAATCAGACAATTAAATAACATATAGAGAAAGCACAATTCTCGACTAAATTATAATGTCGTAATAATTCAAGACTATTGAGTTCACACTTTAAAATCCAATCTGAAAATATTATCAAAATATTATTTAAAATCAATTCCTTAAATAGTGGGTTAGCTGAGTTTCTAAAACTACCAAGCTACCCTCACATGTCGGGCGACCCAAGTCTAACCCGACCCAACCATAACCTAGAATTATAAACCACAGTTTATAATTTAATATTTAATAAAATGTTGGTTAATTATCAAAATGAACTCAATAGCTTGAAACTCAAGTAATTATAACTATCGGCAAAAATATCTCAAATAATTAAATAACAAAATAAGGCTAAAATATAACTTTAATCCCAAAGGCATTCTAAACCAAATATTGTTTAATAATATTAATAATTATTAATTTAATTTTTAAGTACTCAAATATTGTTTTTAGGTCTTAAAAATAATATAATTAATTTTACAAACTTTCAAATTAAATAAAATCCACAATACTTATTTAATATAGTCAATATATAAAATTACGTATAAACTATAATAAAATTAATATTAATTTAAATTTAAAATATTAATGCCCAAAGTAATTTCGAACTATAAATAATATTATTATTTAAATCACTAATTAATAAGTCGAAACCAATTTCGTAAATTAAAATCAAAAATCAATTAAAAATAGTTAAAAGATAAGTTTAGGAATCAAAAAATTTAAAACACAAAAACTCAGTAACCAAAACAAACCATTAGCCAAAAACAATTCATATTGGCCAATCATCCCTTGCCATATCATCATCTTTTTCATTTAGCATGTCAATTGAAACCCAAGCATACAGAGGATTAAGAAAACGAATTGCAGAAATCTTAATTCAAAACCGAAACAATGGATTCAACAATTTCTTAACCAACCATAAGCAACCTAATGAATCTTTTAATCTAAACATCATTAAATAACAAGAAATCGAGAACAGAATATAATCAAGGCAACCGTATCAATTATGTTCAAACGATAATAAACTTAAAACCAATTTATCACATTGAAACTAAAACAACGAACTCGAGAATCAAACCATAAGCATGATTCAGTTATAAACTCAAAACACATGAGATTGGAGACACCGAACATCAGGAATCCAACCAACATACATGATTCATAAATTGGTAACAAGAAAACAAGGTTCACAGTAAAGCACAAAATAAAACGATAATACGACGACGATTGAAACGGGATTAAATACGTACTGTTTAACAAATTTAAAGATTGGGAATTTTAGAGGAACGAGTCTAATATCACGGGGAACAAACGGAACTGATTTCGATCGAGAAACGGCTGTGAACAAACCAAAATAGTAAACTGTCGATATTGGATCCAAAACATAATTTTCAAACAAACGGTAAGACGGCGGCAGAAATTACGAAAAATAAAACGTACCGTTGTGCGACACTAAAGATGGGATTTGTAGAGGGCTGAGTCTACAATCTCAGGAATCAAACAGAATGAAATTTGGTTCTGAAATGGATGAGATATCAGTTATAAACGGAGATGCCGTAAAATGAACGAAGCTGAGAATAATAGGAACGAAGGCTTACCTGATGAACTTCAAAATATAAGGATGAAAGGCTAAGGAATTTTGGAGAAAAAAGTGTGTACTTGATGGCTAGGGTTTTTTGTTTTTATTATATATCAGGGGGAATAGGGTTTAGATCGTGGTGATTAGTTAGAGATCTTTTTGGGGAAGTTCTTCCGGACTAAAATCAAACCAATTTCAAGTAAAATTACTAAACTAATTTCTAAACCGAAACGACACAATTAAATACCGCGGATTCGTAAAATAAATTTTGAAATTTATACGGGGTATTACATTCTCCCGAACTTATTAAAAATCCGTCCTCGAATTTAATACATTTAACACATACCACAAAATTATCACGTAATGAAAATAAAAATCATAACACAAAAAAATAAAATAAAATAATTAATAACGATCAATTCCGTACCTCAAGGAAATAGAAAAGGATAGCGACTCCGCATATCCGACTCGGTCTCCCAAGTGCACCTCTCAACAGAATGGTTCCGCCGAAGAACCTTGACCATCAGAATCTCCTTGCTCCGTAACTTACGAACCTGCGTATCAACAATCTCGACAGGCTGCTCCTTGTAAGATAACTCATGGTCAATCTCAACACTTTGCGGTACAATCACGTGAGAAGGATCAGAAATACACTTCCGTAACATAGAAATGTGAAACACTGCATGAACCAACGACATATCTGGTGGCAACGCTAACTTGTACGCCACTGCTCCAATACGCTCAATGATCTCATACGGACCAACATACCTTGGTGCTAACTTCCCCTTAATACCAAAACGCACAACGCCCTTCATAGGCGAAACCCGAAGATACACGAAATCTCCAACCCGAAACTCAATGTCTTTCCTCTTCGGATCAGCATAACTCTTATGCCAACTAAAAGCTGTCTCTAACCTCCGTTTGATCAATGGTACCTTCTTTGAGGAAATCTGAATAATCTCTGCTCCCGAGAGCTTACGCTCGCCAACCTCCTCCCAACAGATAGGAGATCGACACTTGCGCCCGTACAAAGCCTCATAAGGTGCCATCTCGATACTAGCATGGTAACTGTTGTTGTGGGAAAACTCAATCAAAGGCAAATGAGTATCCCAACTACCCTGAAAATCCAGAACACACATCCTGAGCATGTCCTCCAAAGTCTGAATAGTCCTCTCAGACTGACTGTCAGTCTGAGGATGAAAAGAAGTACTGAAATCCAATCTCGTACCCAAAGATTCCTGCATCTCCTTCCAAAACCGAGAGGTGAAAACTGAACCTCTATCCGAAATTATCGACACTGGTACACTATGGAGACTCACAATCCGATCGATGTACAACTGTGCCAACTTCGAAGCCCGATAAGTAACCTTGATCGGTAGGAAGTGACCTGACTTGGTCAAACGGTCAACTATCACCCAAATTGAATCATACCCCTGTCGGGTACGTGGCAAACCAACCATAAAATCCATAGCGATTCGCTCCCATTTCCACTCTGGAATAGGTAGCGGTTGCAGATATCCAAACGGTCTCTGATGCTGTAACTTTACCTGCTGGCAAGTCAAATACTTAGACACAAACTCTGCAACATACTTTTTCATTTCGCTCCACCAGTACGTACCCTTGAGATCATGCTACATCTTGGTAGAACCCGGATGAAGATTGTAAGTTGACTTGTGCGCTTCCTCCAGAATATGGTCTCTCAAACCATCCGAATCCGGAACACACAGTCTAGAACCGTACCTGAGAACTCCATCCGCCAGAACAAACTCAGAATTTCCACCCAAATGGATCTCATCCATAATCCGTTTCAATTGTGAATCCTCAGCTCGTGAAGCTTTGATCCTATCATTCAAAACAGGTTGCACCTGCAACTGTGCCAACAAACAACCTCTCTGCGAAACCTGAAATTTGCATCCCGAAGCTAACAAACTATGCCACTCACGAACCATGGGTCTTCGCCCAACCTCAGAAACATGGGCCAAACTGCCCGAAGACTTGCGACTCAACGCATCAGCTACCACATTAGCCTTACTCGGATGGTACTGAATAGTACAATCGTAGTCTTTCAGTAACTCCAACCATCTTCGCTGCCTCAGATTCAACTCGCGCTGATCAAAGATGTACTTCAGACTCTTATGATCAGTAAAGATCTCGCAAGTCGCACCGTACAAATAGTGCCTCCAAATCTTAAGAGCAAAAACCACAGCTGCTAACTCCAAATCATGGGTAGGATAATTAACCTCATGCTTCTTCAGCTGGCGAGAAGCATAGGCAATCACCTTACCATGTTGCATCAGAATGCAACCCAAACCAATACGAGAAGCATCACAATACACAGTGAACCCCTCAATGCCAGATGGCAAAGCCAATACAGGAGCTGTAGTCAAAATCTCTTTGAGCTTCTCAAAGCTCGTCTCGCACTTGTCAGTCCACTCAAACTTAACACTCTTCTGTGTTAGTTTAGTCAACGGTGCAGATATTCAGGAGAAGGCTTGCACGAACCGACGATAGTAGCCAGCTAACCCCAGAAAACTTCTGATCTCGGTAACTGACCTTGGCCTCTGCCAATCCATAACTGCCTCAACCTTTGTCGGATCAACCTTGATCCCATCCTTTGACACCACGTGTCCTAAGAAAGAAGCTTGATCCAGCCAGAATCCGCACTTCGAGAACTTAGCATACAGCCGATGCTCACGCAAAGTCTGCAGTATCATTCTCAAGTGGAAAGCATGCTCCTCCTCACTCAGAGAGTAAATCAGTATGTCATCAATAAACACAATAACGAACCGATCCAGAAACGGCTTGAATACCCGGTTCGTCATATCCATAAACGCTGCTGGTGCCTTAGTTAAACCAAAAGACATGACTAAAAACTTGAAATGCCCATAACGCGTTCTGAAAGCAGTCTTAAGCACATCGACGTCTCGAATCCGAAGTTGATGATACCCGGATCTCAAGTCAATCTTCAAAAAGCACTTAGCACCCTCCAACTGGTCGAACAAATCATCAATACGAGGAAGAGGATACATATTCTTGATTGTAACCTTGTGTCAGATGTCTGTAATCAATACACAGCCAAAAAGAACCATCCTTCTTCTTGACAAACAACACAGGAGCACCCCATAGAGAAGTACTCGGTCTGATAAAACCACTATCCAGCAATTCCTGTAACTGTTCCTCCAACTCTTTCAGCTCTGCAGGAGCCATCCGATACGGCGTTATCGAAATAGGACTTGTTCCAGGAGCAACATCGATACAAGACTCAAGGCAATTCACATCACCACTATCAGCCTCTAAATCACGAACCATCGCTAAGAAACCCTGTCAACCCTTGCCCATCATACGCTTGGCCTTGATCGCCGAAATTAGATTCTTAGGTGCTTCCGGCTTCTCCCCTTGGAAAGAAAAAGACATATCACCAGGAATCCCAAACACAACCGACTTCCCTCGACAGTCGATAGAAGCAAAATGGCGTGAAAGCCAATCATCCCCAAGATGACATCAAAAGATAACACGTCAAGCATAATCAAATCACCACTAAGATTTCTACCATGTATAACCACAGAACAAGACGGATATACCACGTCCACCACAACACAATCAGGCAAAGGTGTAGATGCAGATAAAGGCTCTAACAACCTAGATGGTGTCACACCCAACTTAGCAGCAAAACTCGAAGAAACAAAAGAGTGTGTTGCACCCGTATCAAATAAGACCAAAACATCTACAAATGAAATGGGATTAGTACCTTGCACCATGGTGTTTGATGCACGAGCATCCTGAGGAGTCAAAGTAAACACTCTAGCCTGACCCTGTCCCTGCTGCGGTGCATGAGCATAACTGTAACTATTGGAGCCCCTACCACCGTTTCCACGGCCACCAAAACCAGGCCCTCCTGAACCACGGCCCCGCTGGCCACCAAACGAAGCAGCATGTTGACAATACCCTACCGAAGGAGTGAAAATAGGTCTCTGCTGCTGAAAGAACGGCTGAGCAAGAGCCGACGACATCTGCTGTCCAGATGCAGGACACTCCCTAGCGAAATGACCCTGTTGGCCACAAGCATAGCAACTACCTGGTGCCACTGTGCATTGTCCCGAATGTCTGCGCCTACAGTTCTGCCAAAACGGGACGCTAGAAGTGCCACTGTAACCGCGACCAGATCCACGGCTACTCCGAATGTAACCAGAACTGTGAGAATACGGCTGATACCCTTCGAACACCCCCTTTGACTTCTGTACTGGGAAGGCTTGAACTGATAGCTGCTGCTACCACTTTGCTGCCCACTACTCGGAACAACACCGTTCGTTTACTGATATGTCTTCTCTCTTTAAAACCAGCAATTTGTCTCTGTGGCCCTCTGTCACTGAAAAAGGTAAGTAGAAATGCTTGAATCGAGTCACAAAATCCGCCCAAGTAATAGTAGCCATTTCAGCATGAATGGCACTGCGAAACCAATCACTTGCAGGACCCTTCAAGGACATTTCCACTAACATAACAGTCTGCCTCTCAGTAGCCTGCAATCTTTGAGCATTCCGCTCAACTTCCTTCAGAAAGTCTAGGGCATCGCCGTCGCCCGAAAACTCAGTCGACTTTAGCCTTGCATAAGACAACACCAAATCTTTGTCAGTGGTTCCGCCACCACCAACTGCAACAGCACCAGCCTATGGTACCTGCTGCTGTACAATCTGTCCCAAAATAGCATACTGGTTCTGCATGGCGATCTAACCCGCCTGTAGTTGCACTCAGGAGTGCAGTTATCCCAGCTAGAAACGTTGTGAAGTCAAATGGATATATATATGAGCTTGTGGTACACCTGGTGCCTGAATACCTGCACCACCACGTCCCCTACCTCTGCCTCTAGTAGCCTGACCTCTGCCACCCCGTCCTCTGCCAGCTCGGCCTCTGCCAGCCTGAACTCCGCCTTCACGTCCTCTACCAGCTTGAACCTCCGGTTCATGCTGATAACCCTCAATCGACATAACGTCGTCAGCTTCAGCCTCAGCCTGAGCTGCAGCACTCCTACGAGTATTCATTCCTAAGAATGAAACAAATAAATCTCAAAAAATGCCCACATGGCAACACCCAGAGTATAATTTAATAGCTCACAAATCAACAATTTATCCAGAGTAATAACAATAACATTCCAGAGTAAAGCAAAACTTTTGCAAAGTAAAACATCAATAATACATAAGACAAACTCAACATTCCTAAAGGTGAAGGTAGAAAGTTTTGAAAACAAATGATGACGTTTCAAAAGACAAGACTTGAATCCTAATTCCGCAGTAGATCCTATGACACAAAAATAACACTTAACATGCCTTAAAGCGATAAACTCATAACATGCAAAAATTTGGCCTTTATTCGAAACTAAAGCTTTGATACCAACTTTGTCACGATCCAATTTCATGAATCGTGACCGGAGCTATGGTATGGGTATGGTCGTACCAAAACCCGTAGCAAGCCTTGCGGAAATCAAATAAACATTTAAACCTGCAGAAAACTGCTCGGGGGCAACCGAAACTCCAACCTAAATCTAGCAATTTATATTACAGTTCTAATATAAATAACTTAAATATCCAAAATGCTCAACAACATGCCATAAATATAATATTAAAATAATCCAGTGTAAACATGCTAATAATAAATAATCGATCTAATTGATAATTCCAAGTGCAATAACAAATGTAATATATAAACTAGTCTTACTGCGGTCTAAGAGTTCGAAAACAGTAAGTAGTTTAAATAACATAAAAACCTTCGATGAATAAAAAGAATCGGAGTGGACCAGCTTTCAATCATAAACCTATAAAATTTGGGAAAACAACGGGGTCAGATATACTGAGATGAGTTCGCAATACTATTTACATTTATTAAGTTTAAAACCCTTAAATCAAAACATTTTATACTAATATAATATGATTATGGAAAAGAGTATTGTAATGATCCCAGAGTAAGTATGACATAGCATACTGATTAACCCAGAGTGGACAGGAACAAATCCTCGTCATATATATATACCAGCGCAAGCAAGACTTTAGTCTGCCGTTTCCCAGAGTACTTACCGGTGCACACAGTCTCAATACAAGCCTATCGAGTAGCTCGTTTCAATTCATATCCATAATCCGTAAATACAGTTCAAAAGCATTTATAATATTAAAATACGATGCGGTACTTAATAAAGCGGTAAATAGCACTACAAACTCACTGCTTGCTTATCCACGTGAAACTTCGGCAAACAGCTAACCCTGGTTCGACTCCGGAGCGCGAGTAGTCGAAGAGTCTAAAAATAAATCATACGTTAAAATCGCTCCAAACCCTAACTCTAAGAATACTAGGCACCACGTAGGACTAGCACAATTAATCAGACAATTAAATTACATACAGAGAAAGTACAATTCTCGACTAAATTATAATGTCGTAATAAGTCAGGACTATTGAGTTCATACTTTAAAATCCAATCTGAAAATATTGTCAAAATAATATTTAAATGATACTTTAAAATCAATTCCTTAAATAGTTGGTTAGCCGAGTTTCTAAAACTACCAAGCTAACCCCACATGTCGGGCGACCCAAGTCCAACCCGACCTAACCATAACCCAGAATTATAAACCACAGTTTATAATTTAATATTTAATAAAATGTTGATTAAATATTAAAATGAACTCAATAGCTTGAAACCAAAGTAATTATAACTATCGGCAAAAATATCTCAAATAATTAAATAACAAAATAAGGCTAAAATATAACTTTAATCCCAAAGGCATTCTAAACAAAAAATCTTAGGTTAGCGATTAAATAATAATTTATAATAATTATTAATTTAATTTTTAAATACTCAAAATATTATTTTTAGGTCTTAAAATAATATAATTAATTTGACAAACTTTCAAATTAAATAAAATTCCCAATACTTATTTAATATAGTCAATATATAAAATTACGTATAAACTATAATAAAATTAATATTAATTTAAATTTAAAATATAAATGCCCAAAGTAATTTCGAACTATAAATAATATTATTATTTAAATCGCTAATTAATAAGTCGAAACCAATTTCGTAAATTAAAATCAAAAATCAATTAGAAATAGTTAAAAGATAAGTTTAGGAATCAAAAGATTTAAGACACAAAAACTCAGTGACCAAAACAAACCATTAGCGAAAAACAATTCATATTGGCCAATCATCCCTTGCCATATCATCATCTTTTTCATTTAGCATGTCAATTGAAACCCAAGCATACAGAGGCTTAAGAAAATGAATTATAGAAATTTTAATTCAAAACCGAAACCATGGATTCAACAATTTCTTAACCAACCATAAGCAACCTAATGAATCTTTTAATCTAAACATCATTCTATAACAAGAAATCGAGAATAGAATATAATCAAGGCAACCGTATCAATTCTGTTCAAACGATAATCGACTTAAAAACAATTTATCACATTGAAACTAAAACAACGAACTCGAGAATCAAACCATAACCATGATTCAATTATAAACTCAAAACACATGAGATTGGAGACACCAAACATCAGGAATCCAACCAACATACATGATTCAGAAATTGGTAACAAGAAAACAAGGTTCACAGTAAAGCACAAAATAAAACGATAATACGACAACAATTGAAACGGGATTAAATACGTACCGTTTAACGAATTTATAGATTGGGAATTGTAGAGGAACGAGTCTACTATCACGGGGAACAAATGGAACGGATTTCGATCGAGAAACGGATGTGAACGAACAAAAATAGTAAACTGTCGATATTGGATCCAAAACAGAATTTTCATAAAAACGGTAAGACGGCGGCAGCAATTACGAGAAATAAAACGTACCGTTGTGCGAAACTAAAGATGGGATTTGTAGAGGACTGAGTCTACAATCTCAAGAATCAAACGGAACGAAATTTGGTTCTGAAATGGATGAGATATCAGTTACAAACGGAGATGTCGTAAAATGAACGAAGCTGAGAATAATAGGAACGAAGGCTTACCTGATGAACTTCAAAATACAAGGATGAAAGGCTAAGGAATTTTGGAGGAAAAAGTGTGTACTTAATGGCTAGGGTTTTATTTTTGATTATATATAAGGGGGAATAGGGTTTAAATCGTGGTGATTAGTTAGAGATCTTTTTGGGGAAGATCTTGCGGACTAAAATCAAACCAATTTCAAGCAAAATTACTAAACTAAATTCTAAACATAAACAAAACAATTAAATACCGGGGATTCGTAAAATAAATTTTGAAATTTATACGGGGTATTACAGTAACGTTTGTAAACGTTTGGCTTCAATTGCTAAAAAGGTGAAATGCTTGGATTTGTTTCGTAACGTTTGTAAATTTTTGGCTTACATTGCTAAAAAAGGGAAACGTTTGGATTTATTTCGTAGCGTTTGTAAACGTTGGGCTTAAATCGCTAAAAAGGTGAAACATTTGAATTTGTTTCGTACCGTTTGTACAATTGCGAAAAAGGAGAAATGTTTGGATTTGTTTCGTAACGTTTGTAAAGGTTTACCTTGAAGTGCTAAAAAGGTGAAACGCTTCGATTTGCTTTGTAACGTTTGTAAACGTTTGGGTTAAATTGCTAAAAGGGTCAAACGCTTGGATTTGTTTCGTTACATTTGTAAATGTTTGGCTTAAATTGCTAAAAATGTGAAACATTTGGATTTGTTTCGTAATGTTTGTAAACGTTTGGTTTTGTTTCGTAACGTTTGGATTTTTTTCGTAACGTTTTAAACGTTTGGCTTAAATTGCTGAAATCGAAAATGTTTAGATTTGTTTCGTTGTGTTTGTAAACGTTTGGCTTAAATTGCTGAAAAGGTGAAACGTTTGGTTTTGTTTCGTAACATTTGTAAACATTCGGCTTAAATTGCTAAAAAGGTGAAACGTTTGGATTTGTTTCTTGACGTTGTAAACGTTTGCCTTAAATTTCTAAAAAGGAGAAACGCTTGGATTTGTTTTGTAACGTTTCTAAATATTTGGTTTAAAATACGAAAAAAGTGAAATGCTTGGATTTGTTTCAGAACGTTTGTAAACATTTGGCTTATATTGCTAAAAAGGTGAAATGTTTGGTTTCTTTTCAAAACGTTTGTAAAGGTTTGGCTTAAATCATTAAAAAGGTGAAACGTTTGGATTTGTTTCTTAATGTTTTAAACGTTTGGTTTTGTTTCGTAAAGTTTGTAAACGTTTAGCTTAAATTCCTAAAATGGCGAAATTTTGGATTTGTTTCGTAACGTTTGTAAACATTTGGCTTAAATCGCCAAAAAGGTGAAACGTTTGGATTTTTTTCGTAATGTTTGTACACGTTTGGCTTAAATCGCTAAAAAGGTGAAATGTTTGAATTTGTTTTGTAAAGTTTGTTAACGTTTGGCTTAAATCGCTAAAAAGGTGAAACGTTTGGATTTGTTTCGTAATATTTGTAAACGTTTGGCTTAAATCGCTAAAAAGGTGAAACGTAAGGATTTGTTTCGTAAGGTTTGTAAACGTTTGGCTTATATCGCTAATAAAGGGAAACGTTTGGATTAGTTTTGTAATGTTTGTAAATGTTTGGCTTAAATCGCTAAAAAGGTGAAACAATTGTTTTCTTTTGTAAAGTTTGTAAATGTTTTGCTTAAATCGCTAAAAAGGTTAAACGTTTGGATTTATCTCGTAATGTTTGTAATTGTTTGGCTTAAATCGCTAATATGGGGAAACGTTTGGATTTGTTTCGTATCATTTGTAAACATTTGGCTTATATTGTTAAAAAAATTGAAACACTTGGATTTATTTAGTAACATTTGTAAACGTTTGGCTTAAATTGCTAAAAAGGTGAAACGCTTGGATTTGTTTCATAACGTTTGTAAACATTTGCCTTAAATTACTAAAAAGGAGAAATGTTTGGATTTTTTTAATTACGTTTGTAAAGGTTTGCCTTGAAGTGCTAAAAAGGTTAATCGCTTGAATTTGTTTTGTAGCGTTTGTAAACGTTTTGGCTTAAATTGCTAAAAAGGTCAAACGGTTAAATTTGTTTCGTTACGTTTGTAAACGTTTGGCTAAAATTTCTTAAAAGGTGAAACGCTTGGTTTTTGTTTCGTAACGTTTGTAAACGTTTGGCTTAAATTGGTAAAAAAGTGAAACATTTGGATTTGTTTCATAACATTTGTATATGTTTCAATCGCTAAAAAGGTGATACGTTTGGATTTGTTTCGTAACGTTTGCAAACGTTTGGCATTAATCGCTAAAAAGGTGAAACGTTTCGATTTGTTTCGTAACGTTTTAAACGTTTGGCTTAAATTACTAAAATGGGAAAACGTTTAGATTTATTTCGTTACGTTTAAACGTTTGGCTTAAATTGCTAAAAAGGGGAAACGTTTGGTTTTGTTTCTCAACGTTTGTAAACGTTCGGCTTAAATTGCTAAAAAGGTGAAACGTTTAGATTTGTTTCGTAACGTTGTAAACGTTTACCTTAAACTTCTAAAAAGGTGAAACGCTTGGATTGGTTTTGTAATGTTTGTAAACATTTGGTTTAAAATACTAAAAAGGCGAAACGCTTGGATTTGTTTCAGAACATTTGTAAACGTTTGGCTTAAATTGCTAAAAAGGTGAAATGCTTGGTTTGTTTTCGTAACGTTTGTAAAGATTTGGCTTAAATCGTTAAAAAGGTGAAACGTTTGGATTTGTTTCGTAATGTTTTAAGCGTTTGGTTTTGTTTCGTAAAATTTGTAAACGTTTGGTTTATATCGCTAAAAAGGGAAAACGTTTGGATTTGTTTCGTAACGTTTGTAAACGTTTGGCTTAAATTGCTAAAAAGGCGAAACGTTTGGATTTGTTTCGTAACGTTTGTAAACGTTTAGCTTAAATCGCTAAAAAGGTGAAACATTTAGATTTGTTTCGTAATGTTTGTAAACGTTTGGCTTAAATCACTAAAAAGAGGAAACATTTTGATTTGTTTTGTAAAGTTTGTTAACATTTGGCTTAAATTGCTAAAAAGGTGAAACGTTTGGATTTGTTTCGTAATGTTTGTAAACGTTTGGCTTAAATCGCTAAAAAGGTGAAAAATTTGGATTTATTTCGTAAGGTTTGTAAACGTTTGGCTTATATCGCTAATAAGGGGAAACGTTTGGATTAGTTTTGTAATGTTTGTAAATGTTTGGCTTAAATCGCTAAAATGGTGAACCAATTGTTTTCTTTTGTAAAGTTTGTAAATGTTTGGCATAAATCGCTAAAAAGGTTAAACGTTTGGATTTGTCTCGTAATGTTTGTAATTGTTTGGCTTAAATCGCTAATATGGGGAAACGTTTGGATTTGTTTCGTATCATTTGTAAACATTTGGCTTAAATTGCTAAAAAAATTGAAACGCTTGGATTTGTTTCGTAACGTTTGTAAACGTTTGGCTTAAATTGCTAAAAAGGTAAAATGCTTGGATTTGTTTTGTAACGTTTGTAAACATTTGCATTAAATTACTAAAAAGGAGAAATGTTTGGATTTTTTTAGTGCCATCTCGATACTAGCATGGTAACTGTTGTTGTAGGAAAACTCAATCAAAGGCAAATGAGTATCCCAACTACCCTGAAAATCCAGAACACACATCCTGAGCATGTCCTCCAAAGTCTGAATAGTCCTCTCAGACTGACTGTCAGTCTGAGGATGAAAGAAAGTACTGAAATCCAATCTCGTACCCCAAGATTCTTGCATCTCCTTCCAAAACCGAGAGGTGAAAACTGCACCTCTATCCGAAATTATCGACACTGGTACACTATGGAGACTCACAATCCGATCGATGTACAACTGTGCCAACTTCGAAGCTTGATAAGTAACCTTGATCGGTAGGAAGCGAGCTGACTGTGTCAAACGGTCAACTATCACCCAAATTGAATCATACCCCTGTCGGGTACGTGGCAAACCAACCACAAAATCCATAGCGATTCGCTCCCATTTCCACTCTGGAATAGGTAGCGGTTGCAGATATCCAAACGGTCTCTGATGCTGTAACTTTACTGCTGGCAAGTCAAACACTTAGACACAAACTCTGCAACATCCTTTTTCATTTCGCTCCACTAGTACGTACCCTTGAGATCATGGTATATCTTGGTAGAACCCGGATGAAGACTGTAAGCTGACTTGTGCGCTTCCTCCAGAATATGGTCTCTCAAACCATCCGAATCCGGAACACACAGTCTAGAACCGTACCTGGGAACTCCATCCGCCAGAACAAACTCAGAATTTCCACCCAAATGGATCTCATCCATAATCCGTTTCCATTGTGAATCCTCAGCTAGTGAAGCTTTGATCCTATCATTCAAAACAGGTTGCACCTGCAACTGTGCCAACAAACAACCTCTATGCGAAACCTGAAATTTGCATCCCGAAGCTAACAAACTATGCCACTCACGAACCATGGGTCTCCGCCCAACCTCAGAAACATGGGCCAAGCTGCCCAAAGACTTGCGACTCAACGCATCAGCTACCACATTAGCCTTACTCGGATGGTACTGAATAGTACAATCGTAGTCTTTCAGTAACTCCAACCATCTTCGCTGCCTCAGATTCAACTCGCGCTGATCAAAGATGTACTTCAGACTCTTATGATCAGTAAAGATCTCGCAAGTCGCACCGTACAAATAGTGCCTCCAAATCTTAAGAGCAAAAACCACAGCTGCTAACTCCAGATCATGGGTAGGATAATTCACCTCATGCTTCTTCAGCTGGCGAGAAGCATAGGCAATCACCTTACCATGTTGCATCAGAACGCAACCCAAACCAATATGAAAAGCATCACAATACACAGTGAACCCCTCAATGCCAGATGGCAAAGCCAATACAGGAGTTGTAGTCAAAATCTCTTTGAGCTTCTCAAAGCTCGCCTCGCACTTGTCAGTCCACTCAAACTTAACACTCTTCTATGTTAGTTTAGTCAACGGTGCAGATATTCAGGAGAAGTCCTGCACGAAACGACGATAGTAGCCAGCTAACCCCAGAAAACTTCTGATCTCGGTAACTGACCTTGGCCTCTGCCAATCCATAACTGCCTCAATCTTTGTCGGATCAACCTTGATCCCATCCTTTGACACCACGTATCCTAAGAAAGAAGCTTGATCCAGCCAGAATTCGCACTTTGGAACTTAGCATACAGCCGATGCTCACGCAAAGTCTGCAGTATCATTCTCAAGTGGAAAGCATGCTCCTCCTCACTCAGAGAGTAAGTCAGTATGTCATCAATAAACACAATAACAAACCGATCCAGAAACGGCTTGAATACCCGGTTCATCATATCCATAAACGCTGCTGGTGCGTTAGTTAACCCAAAAGACATGACTAAAAACTTGAAATGCCCATAACGCGTTCTGAAAGCAGTCTTAAGCACATCGACGTCTCGAATCCGAAGTTGATCATACCCGGATCTCAAGTCAATCTTCAAAAAGCACTTAGCACCATCCAACTGGTCGAACAAATCATCAATACGAGGAAGAGGATACATGTTCTTGATAGTAACCTTGTTCAGCTGTCTGTAATCAATACACAGCCGAAAAGAACCATCCTTCTTCTTGACAAACAACACAGGAGCACCCCATAGAGAAGTACTTGGTCTGATAAAACCACTATCCAGCAATTCCTGTAACTGTTCCTTCAACTCTTTCAGCTCTGCAGGAGCCATCCGATACGGCGGTATCGAAATAGGAGTTGTTCCAGGAGCAACATCGATACAGAACTCAATGTCACGATCAGGTGGTAATCCAGGCAACTCCTCTAGAAACACATCAGTGAACTCATTCACTATCGAAAGACAATTCACATCACCACTGTCAGCCTCTAAATCACGAACCATCGCTAAGAAACCCTGGCAACCCCAACTTAGCAGCACTCGAAGAAACAAAAGAGTGTGTTGCACCCGCATCAAAAAGACCAGAGCATCTACAAATGAAAATGGAATAGTACCTTGCACCATGGTGTTTGATGCACGAGCATCCTGAGGAGTCAAAGTAAACACTCTAGCCTGACCCTGTCCCTGCTGCGGTGCATGAGCATAACTGTAACTATTGGAGCCCCTACCACCGTTTCCACGGCCACCAAAACTAGGCCCTCCTGAACCACGGCCCCGCTGGCCACAAAACGAAGCGGAAGGTTGACAATATCCTACCGAAGGAGTGAAAATAGGTCTCTGCTGAATGAACGGCTGAGCAACACTAGCCGATGACATATGCTGTCCAGATGTCGGACACTCCCTAGCGAAATGAGCCTGTTGGCCATAAGCATAGCAACTACCTGGTGCCACTATGCATTGTCCCGAATGTCTGCGCCTGCAGTTCTGACAAAACGGGACGCTAGAAGTACCACTGTAACCGCGACCAGATCCACGACTACTCCCACTATAACCAGAACTATGAGAATACGGCTGATACCCTTCGAACACCCCCTTTCTGACTCCTGTAATTGGAAGGCTTGAACTGATAGCTGCTGCTACCACTTTGCTGCCCACTACTCTGAACAACACTACTCGCCTTCTTTCTCTCAGTCATTTTCCCAAAGTGCAGTAAATCTGTCTCCATCCGACGGGCACTGTCCACTAAACTAGGAAATGTCTTGTGCGTCTCGGTCAGAAGACTGATAAAATCAGCGCCTAAACCCTTCACATACCTGTCGTTCACCCTCCGCTGCTCAGTCTATATATCTGGGGCAAAACGAGTCAGCCTCACAAACTCAGTAGTGTACTCGTTTACTGACATGTCTCCTCTCTTCAAAACCAGCAATTTGTCTCTGTGGCCCTCTGTCACTAAAAAAGGTAAGTAGAAATGCTTGAATCGAGTCACAAAATCCGCCCAAGTAATAGTAGCCATTTCAGCATGAATGGCACTGCGATACCAATCACTTGCAGGACCCTTCAAGGACATTTCCACTAACATAACAGTCTGCCTTTCAGTAGCCTGCAATCTCTGAGCATTCCGCTCAACTTCCTCCAGAAAGTCTAGGGCATCGCCGTCGCCCGAAAAATCAGTCGACTTTAGCATTGCATAAGACAACACCAAATCTTTGTCAGTGGTTCCGCCACCACCAACTGCAACACGACCAGCCTGTGGTACCTGCTGCTGTACAATCTGTCCTAGCATAGCATACTAGTTCTGCATGGCGATCTGTCCCGCCTGTAGTTGCACTTGATTATTCAGGAGTGCAGTTATCCCAGCTAGAAATGTCGTGAAGTCAAATGGATATATAGGAGCTTGTGGTACACCTGGTGCCTGAATGCCTGCACCACCACGTCTCCTACCTCTGCCTCTAGTAGCCTGACCTCTGCCACCCCGTCCTGTGCCAGCTTGGCCTCTGCCAGCCTGAACTCCGCCTGCACGTCCTCTACCAGCTTGAACCTCCGGTTCATGCTGATCAACCTCAATCGACATAACGTCGTCAGCTTCAGCCTCAGCCTGAGCTGCAGCACTCCTACGAGTATTCATTCCTAAGAATGAAACAAATAAATCTCAAAAAATGCCCACATGGCAACACCCAGAGTATAATTTAATAGCTCACAAATCAACAATTTATCCAGAGTAATAACAATAACATTCCAGAGTAAAGCAAAACTTTTGCAAAGTAAAACATCAATAATACATAAGACCAACTCAACATTCCTAAAGGTGAAGGTAGAAAGTTTTGAAAACAAATGATGACGTTTCAAAAGACAAGGCTTGAATCCTAATTCCGCAGTAGATCCTATGACACAAAAATAACACTTAACATGCCTTAAAGCGATAAACACAAAACATGCAAAAAATTTGCCTTTATTCGAAACTAAAGCTTTGATACCAACTTTGTCACGATCCAATTTCATGAATCGTGACCGGCGCTAGGTTATGGGTATGGTCGTAACAAAACCCGTAGCAAGCCTTGCGGAAATCAAATAAACATTTAAACCTGCAGAAAACTGCTCGGGGGCAACCGAAACTCCAACCTAAATCTAGCAATTTATATTACAGTTCTAATATAAATAACTTAAATATCCAAAATGTTCAACAACATGCCTTAAATATAATATTAAAATAATCCAGTGTAAACATGCTAATAATAAATAATCGATCTAATTGACAATTCCAAGTGCAATAACAAATGTAATATATAAACTAGTCTTACTGCGGTCTAAGAGTTCGAAAACAGTAACTAGTTTAAATAACATAAGAACCTCCGATGAATCAAAAGAATCGGAGTGGACCAGCTTTTAATCATAATCCTGGAAAATTTGGGAAAACAACGGGGTCAGATATACTGAGATGAGTTCGCAATACTATTTACATTTATTAAGTTTAAAACCCTTAAATCAAAACATTTTATACTAATATAATATGATTATGGAAAAGAGTATTGCAATGATCCCAGAGTAAGTATGACATAGCATACTGATAAACCCAGAGTGGACGGGAACAAATCCTCGTCATATATATATACCAGCGCAAGCAAGACTTTAGTCTGCCGTTTCCCAGAGTACTTACCGGTGCACATAGTCTCAATACAAGCCTATCGAGTAGCTCATTTCAATTCAGATCCATAATCCGTAAAAACAGTTCAAAAGCATTTATAATATTAAAATACGATGCGGTACTTAATAAAGCGGTAAATAGCACTACAAACTCACTGCTTGCTTATCCACGTGAAACTTCGGCAAACATCTAACCCTGGTTCGACTCCGGAGCGCGAGTAGTCGAAGAGTCTAAAAATAAATCATACGTTAAAATCGCACCAAACCCTAACTCTAAGAATACTATACACCACGTAGGACTAGCACAATTAATCAGACAATTAAATTACATACAGAGAAAGCACAATTCTCGACTAAATTATAATGTCGTAATAATTCAGGACTATTGAGTTCATACTTTAAAATCCAATCTGAAAATATTATCAAAATAATATTTAAATGATACTTTAAAATCAATTCCTTAAATAGTTGGTTAGCCGAGTTTCTAAAACTACCAAGCTAACCCCACATGTCGGGCGATCCAAGTCCAACCCGACCTAACCATAACCCAGAATTATAAACCACAGTTTATAATTTAATATTTAATAAAATGTTGATTAAATATTAAAATGAACTCAATAGCTTGAAACCCAAGTAATTATAACTATCGGCAAAAATATCTCAAATAATTAAATAACAAAATAAGGCTAAAATATAACTTTAATCCCAAAGGCATTCTAAACAAAAAATCTTAGGTTATCGATTAAATAATAATTTATAATAATTATTAATTTAATTTTTAAATACTCAAAATATTATTTTTAGGTCTTAAAATAATATAATTAATTTGACAAACTTTCAAATTAAATAAAATCCCCAATACTTATTTAATATAGTCAATATATAAAATTACGTATAAACTATAATAAAATTAATATTAATTTAAATTTAAAATATTAATGCCCAAAGTAATTTCGAACTATAAATAATATTATTATTTAAATCACTAATTAATAAGTCGAAACCAATTTCGTAAATTAAAATCAAAAATCAATTAGAAATAGTTAAAAGATAAGTTTAGGAATCAAAAAATTTAAGACACAAAAACTCAGTGACCAAAACAAACCATTAGCAAAAAAAAATTCATATTGGCCAATCATCCCTTGCCATATCATCATCTTTTTCATTTAGCATGTCAATTGAAACCCAAGCATACAGAGGCTTAAGAAAATGAATTATAGAAATTTTAATTCAAAACCGAAACCATGGATTCAACAATTTCTTAACCAACCATAAGCAACCTAATGAATCTTTTAATCTAAACATCGTTCCATAACAAGAAATCGAGAATAGAATATAATAAAGGCAACCGTATCAATTCTGTTCAAACGATAATCGACTTAAAAACAATTTATCACATTGAAACTAAAACAACGAACTCGAGAATAAAACCATAACCATGATTCAATTATAAACTCAAAACACATGAGATTGGAGACACCAAACATCAGGAATCCAACCAACATACATGATTCAGAAATTGGTAACAAGAAAACAAGGTTCACAGTAAAGCACAAAATAAAACGATAATACGATGACGATTGAAACGGGATTAAATACGTACCGTTTAACGAATTTAAAGATTGGGAATTGTAGAGGAACGAGTCTACTATCACGGGGAACAAACGGAACTGATTTCGATCGAGAAACGGATGTGAACGAACCAAAATAGTAAACTGTCGATATTTGATCCAAAACAGAATTTTCATAAAAACGGTAAGACGGCGGCAGCAATTACGAGAAATAAAACGTACCGTTGTGCGAAACTAAAGATGGGATTTGTAGAGGACTGAGTCTACAATCTCAAGAATCAAACGGAACGAAATTTGGTTCTGAAACGGATGAGATATCAGTTACAAACGGAGATGTCGTAAAATGAACGAAGCTGAGAATAATAGGAACGAAGGCTTACCTGATGAACTTCAAAATATAAGGATTAAAGGCTAAGAAATTTTGGAGGAAAAAGTGTGTACTTGATGGCTAGGGTTTTATTTTTGATTATATATCAGGGAAATTAGGGTTTAAATGGTGGTGATTAGTTAGAGATCTTTTTGGGGAAGATCTTGCGGACTAAAATCAAACCAATTTCAAGCAGAATTACTAAACTAAATTCTAAACATAAACGAAACAATTAAATACCGGGGATTCGTAAAATAAATTTTGAAATTTATACGGGGTATTACAGTAACGTTTGTAAACGTTTGGCTTCAATTGCTAAAAAGGTGAAACGCTTGGATTTGTTTCGTAACGTTTGTAAATTTTTGGCTTACATTGCTAAAAAAGGGAAACGTTTGGATTTATTTCGTAGCGTTTGTAAACGTTGGGCTTAAATCGCTAAAAAGGTGAAACATTTGAATTTGTTTCGTACCGTTTGTACAATTGCGAAAAAGGAGAAATGTTTGGATTTGTTTCGTAACGTTTATAAAGGTTTACCTTGAAGTGCTAAAAAGGTGAAACGCTTGGATTTGCTTTGTAACGTTTGTAAACGTTTGGGTTAAATTGCTAAAAGGGTCCAACGCTTGGATTTGTTTCGTTACGTTTGTAAACGTTTGGCTTAAATTGCTAAAAATGTGAAACATTTGGATTTGTTTCGTAATGTTTGTAAACGTTTGGTTTTGTTTCGTAACATTTGGATTTTTTTCGTAATGTTTTAAACGTTTGGCTGAAATTGCTGAAATCGAAAATGTTTAGATTCGTTTCGTTGTGTTTGTAAACGTTTGGCTTAAATTGCTGAAAAGGTGAAACGTTTTGTTTTGTTTCGTAACGTTTGTAAACATTCGGCTTAAATTGCTAAAAAGGTGAAACGTTTGGATTTGTTTTTTGACGTTGTAAACGTTTGCCTTAAATTTCTAAAAAGGAGAAACGCTTGGATTTGTTTTGTAACGTTTCTAAACATTTGGTTTAAAATACGAAAAAAGGTGAAACGCTTGGATTTGTTTCAGAACGTTTGTAAACATTTGGCTTATATTGCTAAAAAGGTGAAATGCTTGGTTTCTTTTCAAAACGTTTGTAAAGGTTTGGCTTAAATCAATAAAAAGGGGAAACGTTTGGATTTGTTTCTTAATGTTTTAAACGTTTGGTTTTGTTTCGTAAAGTTTGTAAACGTTTAGCTTAAATTCCTAAAATGGCGAAATTTTGGATTTGTTTCGTAACGTTTGTAAACGTTTGGCTTAAATCGCCAAAAAGGTGAAACGTTTGGATTTTTTTCGTAATGTTTGTAAACGTTTGGCTTAAATTGCTAAAAAGGTGAAATGTTTGAATTTGTTTTGTAAAGTTTGTTAACATTTGGCTTAAATCGCTAAAAAGGGGAAACGTTTGGATTTGTTTCGTAATGTTTGTAAACGTTTGGCTTAAATCGCTAAAAAGCTGAAACGTAAGGATTTGTTTCGTAAGGTTTGTAAATGTTTGGCTTATATCGCTAATAAGGGGAAACGTTTGGATTAGTTTTGTAATGTTTGTAAATGTTTGGCTTAAATCGCTAAAAAGGTGAAAGAATTGTTTTCTTTTGTAAAGTTTGTAAATGTTTTGCTTAAATCGCTAAAAAGGTTAAACGATTGGATTTGTCTCGTAATGTTTGTATTTGTTTGGCTTAAATTGCTAATATGGGGAACATTTGGATTTGTTTCGTATCATTTGTAAACATTTGGCTTAAATTGCTAAAAAAATTGAAACGCTTGGATTTGTTTAGAAACATTTGTAAACGTTTGGCTTAAATTGCTAAAAAGGTGAAACGCTTGGATTTGTTTCATAACGTTTGTAAACATTTGCCTTAAATTACTAAAAAGGAGGAATGTTTGGATTTTTTTAGTAACGTTTGTAAAGGTTTGCCTTGAAGTGCTAAAAAGGTTAAACGCTTGGATTTGTTTCGTAGCGTTTGTAAACGTTTGGCTTAAATTGCTAAGAAGGTCAAACGGTTGGAGTTTTTTCGTTACGTTTGTAAACGTTTGGCTAAAATTTCTAAAAAGGTGAAACGCTTGGATTTGTTTCGTATCATTTGTAAACATTTGGCTTAAATTGCTAAAAAAATTGAAACGCTTGGATTTGTTTAGTAACATTTGTAAACGTTTGGCTTAAATTGCTAAAAAGGTGAAACGCTTGGATTTGTTTCATAACTTTTGTAAACATTTGCCTTAAATTACTAAAAAGGAGAAATGTTTGGATTTTTTTAGTAACGTTTGTAAAGGTTTACCTTGAATTGCTAAAAAGGTTAAACGCTTGGATTTTTTTTCGTAGTGTTTGTAAATGTTTGGCTTAAATTGCTAAAAAGGTCAAACGGTTGGATTTGTTCCGTTACTTTTATAAACGTTTGGCTAAAATATCTTAAAAGGTGAAACGCTTGGTTTTTATTTCGTAACGTTTGTAAACGTTTGGCTTAAATTGGTAAAAAAGTGAAACATTTGGATTTGTTTCATAACATTTGTATATGTTTCAATCGCTAAAAAGGTGATACGTTTGGATTTGTTTCGTAACGTTTGCAAACATTTGGCATTAATCGTTAAAAAGGTGAAACGTTTGGATTTGTTTCGTAACGTTTTAAACGTTTAGCTTAAATTACTAAAATGGGAAAACGTTTAGATTTATTTCGTTACGTTTAAACGTTTGGCTTAAATTGTTAAAAAAGGGAAACGTTTGGTTTTGTTTCGTAACGTTTGTAAACGTTCGGCTTAAATTGCTAAAAAGGTGAAACATTTGGATTTGTTTCGTAATGTTGTAAACGTTTACCTTAAACTTCTAAAAAGGTGAAACGCTTGGATTGGTTTTGTAATGTTTGTAAACATTTGGTTTAAAATACTAAAAAGGCGAAATGCTTGGATTTGTTTCAGAACATTTGTAAACGTTTGGCTTAAATTGCTAAAAAGGTGAAATGCTTGGTTTGTTTTCGTAACGTTTGCAAAGATTTGGCTTAAATCGTTAAAAAGGTGAAACGTTTGGATTTGTTTCGTAATGTTTTAAGTTTGTAAACGTTTGGCTTATATAGCTAAAAAGGGGAAACGTTTGGATTTGTTTCGTAACGTTTGTAAACGTTTGGCTTAAATTGCTAAAAAGACGAAACGTTTGGATTTGTTTCGTAACGTTTGTAAACGTTTCGCTTAAATCGCTAAAAAGGTGAAACATTTGGATTTGTTTCGTAATGTTTGTAAACGTTTGGCTTAAATCACCAAAAAGAGGAAACATTTGGATTTGTTTTGTAAAGTTTGTTAACATTTGGCTTAAATCGCTAAAAAGGTGAAACGTTTGGATTTGTTTCGTAATGTTTGTAAACGTTTGGCTTAAATCACTAAAAAGGTGAAAAATTTGGATTTATTTCGTAAGGTTTGTAAACGTTTGGCTTATATCGCTAATAAGGGGAAACGTTTGGATTAGTTTTGTAATGTTTGTAAATGTTTGGCTTAAATCGCTAAAAGGTGAAACAATTGTTTTCTTTTGTAAAGTTTGTAAATGTTTGGCATAAATCGCTAAAAAGGTTAAACGTTTGGATTTATCTTGTAATGTTTGTAATTGTTTGGCTTAAATCGCTAATATGGGGAAACGTTTGGATTTGTTTCGTATCATTTGTAAACATTTGGCTTAAACTGCTAAAAAAATTGAAACGCTTGGATTTGTTTCGTAATGTTTGTAAACGTTTGGCTTAAATTGCTAAAAAGGTAAAATGCTTGGATTTGTTTTGTAACGTTTGTAAACATTTGCCTTAAATTACTAAAAAGGAGAAATGTTTGGATTTTTTAGTAACGTTTGTAAAGGTTTGCCTTGAAGTGCTAAAAAGGTTAAACGCTTGGATTTGTTTTGTAGCGTTTGTGAACGTTTGGCTTAAATTGCTAAGAAGGTCAAACGGTTGGATTTTTTTCGTTACGTTTGTAAACGTTTGGCTAAAATTTCTAAAAAGGTGAAACGCTTGGTTTTTGTTTCGTAACGTTTCTAAACGTTTGGCTTAAATTGGTAAAAAAGTGAAACATTTGGATTTGTATCATAACATTTGTATATGTTTGGCTTCAATCGCTAAAAAGCTGATATGTTTGGATTTGTTTCGTAATGTTTGCAAACGTTTGGCATAAATCGCTAAAAAGGTGAAGCGTTTGGATTTGTTTCGTAATGTTTTAAACGTTTAGCTTAAATTACTAAAATGGGAAAACGTTTAGTTATATTTCGTTACGTTTAAACGTTTGGCTTAAATTGCTAAAAAGGGGAAACGTTTGGTATTGTTTCGTAACGTTTGTAAACGTTCGGCTTAAATTGCTAAAAAGGTGAAACGTTTGGATTTGTTTTGTAACGTTGTAAACGTTTACCTTAAACTTCTAAAAAGGTGAAACGCTTGGATTGGTTTTGTAATGTTTGTAAACATTTGGTTTAAAATACTAAAAAGGCGAAACGCTTGGATTTGTTTCAGAACGTTTGTAAACGTTTGGCTTAAATTGCTAAAAAGGTGAAATGCTTGGTTTGTTTTCGTAACGTTTGTAAAGATTTGGCTTAAATCGTTAAAAAGGTGAAACGTTTGGATTTGTTTCGTAATGTTTTAAACGTTTGGTTTTGTTTCGTAAAGTTTGTAAACGTTTGGCTTATATCGCTAAAAAGTGGAAATGTTTGGGTTTGTTTCGTAATGTTTGTAAACGTTTGGCTTAAATTGCTAAAAAGGTGAAACGTTTGGATTTGTTTCGTAAAGTTTGTAAACGTTTAGCTTAAATCGCTAAAAAGGTGAAACATTTGGATTTGTTTCGTAATGTTTGTAAATGTTTGGCTTAAATCACTAAAAAGAGGAAACATTTGGATTTGTTTTGTAAAGTTTGTTAACGTTTGCCTTAATCGCTAAAAAGATGAAACGTTTGGATTTGTTTCGTAATGTTTGTAGACATTTGGCTTAAATCGCTAAAAAGGTGAAAAATTTGGATTTATTTCGTAAGGTTTGTAAACGTTTGGCTTAGATCGCTAATAAGGGGAAACGTTTGGATTAGAGTTGTAATGTTTGTAACGTTTGGCTTAAATCGCTAAAAAAGGTGAAACAGTTGTTTTCTTTTGTAAGGTTTGTTAACATTAGGCTTAAATCGCTAAAAAGGTGAAACGTTTGGATTTTGTTTCGCAACGTATGTAAACGTTTGGCGTAAATGGCTAAAAAGGTGAAACGTTTGGATTTGTTACGTATCGTTTGTAAACGTTTTGCTAAAATTGCTAAAAAAGTGAAACAGTTGGATTTGTTTCGTAACATTTGTAAACGTTTGGTTTATATTGCTAAAAAGGTGAAACGCTTGGATTTGTTTCGTAACGTTTGTAAATTTTTGGCTTACATTGCCAACAAAGGAAACGTTTGGATTTATTTCGTAGCGTTTGTAAACGTTGGGATTAAATCGCTAAAAAGATGACACGTTTGAATTTGTTTCGTACCGTTTGTAAACGTTTCGCTTAAATTGCTAAAAAGGAGAAATGTTTGGATTTTTTTTGTAACGTTTGTAAATGTTTGCCTTGAAGTGCTAAAAAGGTGAAACGCTTGGATTTGTTTCGTAACGTTTGTAAACGTTTGGCTTCAATTGCTAAAAAGGTGAAACGCTTAGATTTGTTTCGTCACGTTTGTAAACGTTTGGCCTAAATTGCTAAAAATGTGTAACATTTGGATTTGTTTCGTAACTTTTGTAAACGTTTGGTTTTGTTTCGTAACGTTTTGATTTTTTTCGTAACGTTTTAAACGTTTGGCTTAAATTGCTGAAATAGAAAACGTTTATATTTGTGTTGTTGCGTTTGTAAACGTTTGACTTATATTGCTAAAAAGGTGAAACATTTGGTTTTGTTTCGTAAAGTTTGTAAACATTCGGCTTAAATAGCTAAAAAGGTGAAACGTTTGGATTTGTTTCTTGACGTTGTAAACGTTTGCCTTAAATTTCTAAAAAGGAGAAACGCTTGGATTTGTTTTGTAACGTTTGTAAACATTTGGTTTAAAATAAGAAAAAGGTGAAATGCTTGGATTTGTTTCAGAACGTTTGTAAACGTTTGGCTTAAATTGCTAAAAAGGTGAAATACTTGTTTTTTTTCATAACGTTTGTAAAGGTTTGCCTTAAATCATTAAAAAGGTGAAACTTTTGGATTTGTTTTGTAATGTTTTAAACGTTTGGTTTTGTTTCGTAAAGTTTGTAAACGTTTAACTTAAATTCCTAAAAAGGCGAAATTTTGCAATTATTTCGTAACGTTTGTAAACGTTTGGCTTAAATCGCTAAAAAGGTGAAACGTTTGGATTTGTTTCGTAATGTTTGTAAACCTTTGGCTTAAATCACTAAAAGGTGAAACGTTTGGATTTGCTTTGTAAAGTTTGTTAACGTTTGGCTTAAATCGCTAAAAAGGTGAAACGTTTGGATTTGTTTCGTAACGTTTGTAAACGTTTGGTTTAAATTGCTAAAAAGGTGAATCTCTTGGATTTGTTTCGTAACGTTTGTAAATTTTTGGCTTACATTGCTAAAAGAGGGAAACGTTTGGATTTATTTTGTAGCGTTTGTAAACGTTGGGATTAAATTGCTAAAAAGGTGAAAAGTTTGAATTTGTTTCGTACCGTTTGTAAACGTTTGGCTTAAATTGCTAAAAAGGAGAAATGTTTGGATTTGTTTCGTAACGTTTGTAAAGGTTTGCCTTGAAGTGCTAAAAAGGTGAAATGCTTGGATTTGTTTCGTAATATTTGTAAACGTTAGGCTTCAATTGCTAAAAAGGTGAAACACTTATATTTGTTTCGTTACGTTTGTAAACGTTTGGCCTAAATTGCTAAAAATGTGAAACATTTGGATTTGTTTCGTAACGTTTGTAAACGTTTGGTTTTGTTTCGTAACGTTTTGGATTTTTTCATAACGTTTTAAACGTTTGGCTTAAATTGCTGAAATGGAAAACGTTTATATTTGTCTTGTTGCGTTTGTAAACGTTTGGCTTAAATTGTTAAAAAGGTGAACATTTGGTTTTGTTTCGTAACGTTTGTAAACGTTTGGTTTAAATTGCTAAAAAGGTGAAACTCTTGGATTTGTTTCGTAACGTTTGTAAATTGTTTTGCTTACATTGCTAAAAGAGGGAAACGTTTGGATTTATTTCGTAGCGTTTGTCAACTTTGGGCTTAAATCGCTAAAAATGTGAAACGTTTGAATTTGTTTCGTACCGTTTGTAAACGTTTGGCTTAAATTGCTAAAAATGAGAAATGTTTGGATTTGTTTCGAAACGTTACTAAAGGTTTGCCTTGAAGTGCTAAAAAGGTGAAACACTTGGATTTATTTCTTAACGTTTGTAAACGTTTGGCTTATATTGCTAAAAAGGTGAAACGCTTGGATTTGTTTCGATACGTTAGTAAACGTTTGGCTTAAATTGCTAAAAATGTGAAACATTTGGATTTGTTTCGTAACGTTTGTAAATGTTTGGTTTTGTTTCGTAATGTTTGAATTTTTTTCGTAACGTTTTAAACGTTTGGCTTAAATTGCTGAAATCAAAAACGTTTAGATTTGTTTCATTCCGTTTGTAAACGTTTGACTTAAATTGCTAAAAAGGTGAAACATTTCGTTTTGTTTGGTAACGTTTGTAAACATTCGGCTTAAATTGCTAAAAAGTTGAAACATTTGGATTTGTTTCTTGATGTTGTAAACGTTTGCCTTAAATTTCTAAAAAGGAGAAACGCTTGTATTTGTTTTGTAACGTTTGTAAACATTTGGTTTATAATACGGAAAAGGTTAAACGATTGGATTTGTTTCAGAACGTTTGTAAACGTTTGGTTTAAATTGCTAAAATGGTGAAATGCTTGGTTTTTTTTCATAAAGTTTGTAAAGGTTTGGCTTATATCATTAATAAGTTGAAACGTTTGGATTTGTTTCGTAATGTTTTAAACGTTTGGTTTTGTTTCGTAAAATTTGTAAACATTTAGCTTCATTTCCTAAAAAGGCGAAATTTTGGATTTGTTTCGTAACGTTTGTAAACGTTTGGCTTAAATCGCCAAAAAGGGGAAACGTTTGGATTTGCTTAGTAATATTTGTAAACATTTGGCTTAAATCGCTAAAAAGGGGAAACATTTGGATTTGTTTTGTAAAGTTTGTTAACGTTTGGCTTATATCGTTAAAAAGGTGAAACGTTTGAATTTATTTCGTAATGTCTGTAAACGTTTGGCTTAAATCGCTAAAAAGGTGAAACGTATGGATTTGTTTCGTAAGGTTTGTATACGTTTGGCATAAATGGCTAATAAGGGGAAACATTTGGATTAGTTTTGTAATGGTTGTAAACGTTTGGCTTAAATCGCTAAAAAGGTGAAAGAATTGTTTTCTTTTATAAAGTTTGTAAACGTTTGTCTTAAATCGCTAAAAAGGTGAAACGTTTGGATTTGTTTCTTAACGTTTGTAAACGCTTGGCTTAAATCGCTAAAATGGGGAAACGTTTGGATTTGTTCGTATCATTTGTAAACGTTTGGCTTAAATTGCTAAAACAATTGAAACGCTTGGATTTGTTTCGTAACGTTTGTAAACGTTTGGTTAAATTGCTAAAAAGATGAAACGCGTGGATTTGTTTCATAACGTTTGTAAACGTTTGCCTTAAATTAATAAAAAGGGGAAATGTTTGGATTTTTTTAGTAACGTTTGTAAAGGTTTGTTTTGAAGTGCTAAAAAGGTTAAACGCTTGGATTTGTTTCATAGCGTATGTAAACGTTTGGTTTAAATTGGTAAAAAGGTCAAACGGCTGGATTTGTTTCGTTACGTTTGTCAACGTTTGGCTTAAATTTCTAAAAAGGTGAAACACTTGGTTTTTGTTTCGTAACGTTTATAAACGTTTGACTTAAATTGCTAAAAATGTGAAACATTTGGATTTGTTTCGTAACGTTTGTAAACTTTTGGCTTCAATCACCAAGAAGGTTATATGTTTGGATTTGTTTCGTAACGTTTGCAAACGTTTGGCATAAATTATTAAAAAGGGGAAACGTTTGGATTTATTTCGTAACGTTTTAAACGTTTGGCTTAAATTACTAAAATGGGAAAACGTTTTGATTTATTTCGTTACGTTTAAATATTTGGCTTAAATTGCTAAAAGGGGAAACATTTGGTTTTGTTTCGTAAAGTTTGTAAACGTTCGGCTTAAATTGCTAAAAAGGTGAAACGTTTGGATTTGTTTCATAACGTTGTAAACGTTTACCTGAAATTTCTAAAAAGGTGAAACGCTTGGATTGGTTTTGTAATGTTTGTAAACATTTGGTTTAAAAATACTAAAAAGGTGAAACGCTTGGATTTGTTTCAGAATGTTTGTAAACGTTTTTGAAATGTTTGGTTTGTTTTCGCAACGTTTGTAAATGTTTGACTTAAATCGTTAAAAAGGTGAACGTTTGGATTTGTTTTGTAATGTTTTAAACATTTTGTTTTGTTTCGTAAAGTTTGTAAACGTTTGGCTTAAATCGCTAAAAAGGTGAAACATTTGGATTTGTTACGTATCGTTTGTAAACGTTTTGCTAAAATTGCTAAAAAAGTGAAACGGTTGGATTTGTTTCGTAACGTTTGTAAACGTTTAATTTAAATTGGTAAAAAAGGTGAAACGCTTGGATATGTTTCGCAACGTTTGTAAATGTTTGGCTTATATTGCTAAAAAAGGGAAACGTTTGGATTTATTTCGTAGCGTTTGTAAACGTTGGGCTTAAATCACTAAAAAGGTGAAATGTTTGAATTTGTTTCGTACCGTATGTAAACGTTTGGCTTAAATTGCTAAAAAGGAGAAATGTTTGGATTTGTTTCGTAACGTTTGTATAGGATTGCCTTGAAGTGCTAAAAAGGTGAAATGCTTGGATTTGTTTCGTAACGTTTGTAAACGTTTAGCTTAAACTGCTAAAAGGTGAAACGCTTCGATTTGTTTTGATACGTTTGTAAACGTTTGGCTTAAATTGCTAAAAATGTGAAACATTTGGATTTGTTTCGTAACGTTTGTAAACGTTTGGTTTTGTTTCGTAGTGTTTGGATTTTTTTCGTAATGTTTTAAACGTTTGGCTTAAATTGCTGAAATGGAAAACGTTTAGATTTGTTTCGTTGCGTTTGTAAACTATTAGCTTAAATTGCTAAAAAGGTGAAACGTTTGGTTTTGTTTCGTAACGTTTGTAAATATTCGGCTTAAATAGCTAAAAAGGTGAAACGTTTGGATTTGTTTCTTGACGTTGTAAACGTTTGCCTTAAATTTCTAAATAGGAGAAACGCTTGGATTTGTTTTGTAACGTTTGTAGACATTTGGTTTAAAATATAAAAAAGGTGAAACGCTTGGATTTGTTTCAGAACGTTTGTACACGTTTGGCTTAAATTGCTAAAAAGGTGAAATGCTTGGTTTTTTTTCATAACATTTGTAAAGGTTTGGCTTAAATCATTAAAAAGCTGAAACGTTTGGATTTGATTCGTAATGTTTTAAACGTTTGGTTTTATTTCGTAAAGTTTGTAAACGTCTAGCTTAAATTCCTAAAAAGGCGAAATTTTGGATTTGTTTCGTAACGTTTGTAAACGTTTGGCTTAAATCGCTAAAAAGGTGAAACGTTTGGATTTGTTTCGTAATATTTGTAAACATTTGGTTTAAATCGCTAAAAAGGTGAAATGTTTGGATATGTTTTGTAAAGTTTGTTAACGTTTGTCTTAAATCGCTAAAAAGGTGAAACGTTGGGATTTGTTTCGTAACTTTTGTAAACGTTTGGTTTATATTGCGAAAAGGGTGAAACGCTTGTATTTGTTTCGTAACTTTTGTAAATTTTTGGCTTAAATTGCTTAAAAAGGGAAACATTTGGATTTATTTCGTAGCGTTTGTAAACGTTGGGCTTAAATCGCTAAAAAGGTGAAACGTTAGAATTTGTTTCGTACCGTTTGTAAACGTTTGGCTTAAATTGCTAAAAACGAGAAATGTTTGGATTTGTTTCGTAACGTTTGTAAAGGTTTGCCTTGAAGTGCTAAAAAGGTGAAACACTTGGATTTGTTTCATAACGTTTGTAAACGTTTGGCTTAAATTGCAAAAAAGGTGAAACGCTTGGATTTGTTTCGTTACATTTGTAAACGTTTGGCTCAAATTGCTAGAAATGTGAAACATTTGGATTTGTTTCGTAACGTTTGTAAACGTTTTGTTTTGTTTCGTAACGTTTGGATTTTTTTCGTAACGTGTTAAACGTTTAGCTTAAATTGCTGAAATAGAAAACGTTCAGATTTGTTTCGTTGCGTCTGTAAACGTTTGGCTTAAATTACTAAAAAGGTGAAACGTTTGGTTTTGTTTCGTAACATTTGTAAACATTCGGCTGAAATTGCTAAAAAGGCGAAACGTTTGGATTTGTTTCTTGACGTTGTAAACATTTGCCTTAAATTTCTAAAAAGGAGAAACGCTTGGATTTGTTTTGTAACGTTTGTAAACATTTGGTTTAAAATACAAAAAAGGTGAAACGCTTGGATTTGTTTCAGAACGTTTGTAAACGTTTGGCATAAATTGCTAAAAACTTGAAATGCTTGGTTTTTTTTCATAACGTTTGTAAAGGTTTGGCTTAAATCATTAAAAAGCTGAAACGTTTTGATATGTTTCGTAATGTTTTAAACGTTTGGTTTTGTTTCGTAAAGTTTGTAAACGTTTAGCTTAAATTCCTAAAAAGGCAAAATTTTGGATTTGTTTCGTAACGTTTGTAAACGCTTGGCTTAAATTGCTAAAAAGGGGAAACGTTTGGATTTGTTTCAAAATGTTTGTAATCGTTTGGCTTAAATCGCTAAAAAGGTGAAACGTTTGGATTTGTTTCGTAAAGTTTTTTAACGTTTGGCTTAAATCGCTAAAAAGGTGAAACGTTTGGATTTGTTTCGTAAAGTTTGTTAACGTTTGGCTTAAATCGCTAAAAAGGTGAAACATTTGGATTTGTTTCGTAATGTTTGTAAACGTTTGGCTTAAATCGCTAAAAAGGTGAAACGTATGGATTTGTTTCGAAAGGTTTGTAAACGTTTGGCATAAATCACTAATAAGGGAAAACGTTTGGATTAGTTTTGTAATGTTTGTAAACGTTTGGCTTAAATCGCTAAAAAGGTGAAACGGTTGTTTTCTTTTGTAAAGTTTGTAAACGTTTGTCTTAAATCGCTAAAAAGGTGAAACGTTTGGATTTTTTTCGTAACGTTTGTAAACGTTTGGCTTAAATCGCTAAAAAGGTGAAACAGTTGTTTTCTTTTGTAAAGTTTGTAAACGTTTGTCTTAAATCGCTAAAAAGGTGAAACGTTTGGATTTGTTTCGTAACGTTTTTAAACGTTTGACCTAAATCGCTAAATGGGGAAATATTCGGATTTGTTTCCTATCATTTGTAAACGTTTGGCTTAAATTGCTAAAAAAATTGGATTTGTTTCGTAACGTTAGTAAACGTTTGGCTTAAATTGCTAAAACGGTGAAACGCTTGGATTTGTTTCGTAACGTTTGTAAACATTTTCCTTAAATTACTAAAAAGGAGAGATGTTTGGATTTTTTTAGTAACGTTTGTAAAGATTTGCCTTGAAGTGCTAAAAAGGTTAGACGCTTGGATTTTTTTCGTAGCGTTTGTTAACGTTTGGCTTAAATTTCTAAAAAGGTCAAACACTTGGATTTGTTTCGTTAGGTTTGTAAACGTTTGGCCTAAATTTTTAAAAAGGTGAAACGCTTGGTTTTTGTTTCGTAACGTTTGTAAACGTTTGGCTTAAATTGCTAAAAATGTGAAACATTTGGATTTGTTTCATAACGTTTGTGAACATTTGGCTTCAATCGCTAAAAAGGTGATACGTTTGGATTTGTTTCCTAACGTTTCCAAACGTTTGGCATAAATCGCTAAAAAGGTGAAACGTTTGGATTTGTTTCGAAACGTTTTAAATGTTTGGCTTAAATTACTAAAATCAGGAAACGTTTAGATTTATTTCGTTACGTTTAAACGTTTGGCTTAAATTGCTAAAAAGGGGAAACGTTTGGTTTTGTTTCGTAACGTTTGTAAACGTTCGACTTAAATTGCTAAAAAGGTGAAACATTTGGATTTGTTTCGTGAAGTTGTAAACGTTTACCTTAAATTTCTAAAAAGGTGAAACGCTTGGATTGGTTTTGTAATGTTTGTAAACATTTGGTTTAAGATACTAAAAAGTTGAAACACTTCGTAACGTTTGTAAAATTTTGTAAACGTTTGACTTAAATTGCTAAAAAGGTAAAATGCTTGGTTTGTTTTCGTAACGTTTGTAAAGGTTTGGCTTAAATCGTTAAAAAGGTAAAACGTTTGGATTTGTTTCGTAATGTTTTAGACGTTTGGTTTTGTTTCATAAAGTTTGTAAACGTTTGGCTTAAATCGCTAAAAAGGGGAAACGTTTGGATTTGTTTCGTAACGTTTGTAAACGTTTGGCTTAAATCGCTAAAAAGGGGAAGCGTTTGGATTTGTTTCGTAACGTTTTAAACGTTTGGCTTAAATTGCTGAAATGGAAAACGTTTAGATTTGTTTCGTTGCGTTTGTAAACGTTTAGCTTAAATTGCTAAAAAGGTGAAACGTTTGGTTTTGTTTCGTAACGTTTGTAAACATTCGGCTTAAATAGCTAAAAAGGTGAAACGTTTGGATTTGTTTCTTGACGTTGTAAACGTTTGCCTTAAATTTCTAAATAGGAGAAACGCTTGGATTTGTTTTGTAACGTTTGTAGACATTTGGTTTAAAATATAAAAAAGGTGAAACGCTTGGATTTGTTTCAGAACGTTTGTACACGTTTGGCTTAAATTGCTAAAAAGGTGAAATGCTTGGTTTTTTTTCATAACATTTGTAAAGGTTTGGCTTAAATCATTAAAAAGCTGAAACGTTTGGATTTGATTCGTAATGTTTTAAACGTTTGGTTTTATTTCGTAAAGTTTGTAAACGTCTAGCTTAAATTCCTAAAAAGGCGAAATTTTGGATTTGTTTCGTAACGTTTGTAAACGTTTGGCTTAAATCGCCAAAAAGGTGAAACGTTTGGATTTGTTTCGTAATGTTTGTAAACATTTGGTTTAAATCGCTAAAAAGGTGAAATGTTTGGATATGTTTTGTAAAGTTTGTTAACGTTTGTCTTAAATCGCTAAAAAGGTGAAACGTTTGGATTTGTTTCGTAACTTTTGTAAACGTTTGGTTTATATTGCGAAAAGGGTGAAGCGCTTGGATTTGTTTCGTAACGTTTGTAAATTTTTGGCTTAAATTGCTTAAAAACGGAAACATTTGGATTTATTTCGTAGCGTTTGTAAACGTTGGGCTTAAATCGCTAAAAAGGTGAAACGTTAGAATTTGTTTCGTACCGTTTGTAAACGTTTGGCTTAAATTGCTAAAAACGCGAAATGTTTGGATTTGTTTCGTAACGTTTGTAAAGGTTTGCCTTGAAGTGCTAAAAAGGTGAAACACTTGGATTTGTTTCATAACGTTTGTAAACGTTTGGCATAAATTGCAAAAAAGGTGAAACGCTTGGATTTGTTTCGTTACATTTGTAAACGTTTGGCTCAAATTGCTAGAAATGTGAAACATTTGGATTTGTTTCGTAACGTTTGTAAACGTTTTGTTTTGTTTCGTAAAGTTTGGATTTTTTTCGTAACGTGTTAAACGTTTGGCTTAAATTGCTGAAATAGAAAACGTTTAGATTTGTTTCGTTGCGTCTGTAAACGTTTGGCTTAAATTGCTAAAAAGGTGAAACCTTTGGTTTTGTTTCGTAACATTTGTAAACATTCGGCTGAAATTGCTAAAAAGGCGAAACGTTTGGATTTGTTTCATGACGTTGTAAGCATTTGCCTTAAATTTCTAAAAAGGAGAAACGCTTGGATTTGTTTTGTAACGTTTGTAAACATTTGGTTTAAAATACAAAAAAGGTGAAACGCTTGGATTTGTTTCAGAACGTTTGTAAACGTTTGGCATAAATTGCTAAAAACTTGAAATGCTTGGTTTTTTTTCATAACGTTTGTAAAGGTTTGGCTTAAATCATTAAAAAGCTGAAACGTTTTGATATGTTTCGTAATGTTTTAAACGTTTGGTTTTGTTTCGTAAAGTTTGTAAACGTTTAGCTTAAATTCCTAAAAAGGCAAAATTTTTGATTTGTTTCGTAACGTTTGTAAACGCTTGGCTTAAATTGCTAAAAAGGGGAAACGTTTGGATTTGTTTCAAAATGTTTGTAATCGTTTGACTTAAATCGCTAAAAAGGTGAAACGTTTGGATTTGTTTCGTAAAGTTTGTTAACGTTTGGCTTAAATCGCTAAAAAGGTGAAACATTTGGATTTGTTTCGTAAAGTTTGTTAACGTTTGGCTTAAATCGCTAAAAAGGTGAAACATTTGGATTTGTTTCGTAATGTTTGTAAACGTTTGGCTTAAATCGCTAAAAAGGTGAAACGTATGGATTTGTTTCGAAAGGTTTGTAAACGTTTGGCATAAATCACTAATAAGGGGAAACGTTTGGATTAGTTTTGTAATGTTTGTAAACGTTTGGCTTAAATCGCTAAAAAGGTGAAACGGTTGTTTTCTTTTGTAAAGTTTGTAAACGTTTGGCTTAAATCGCTAAAAAGGTGAAACGTTTGGATTTGTTTCGTAACGTTTGTAAACGTTTGGCTTAAATCGCTAAAAAGGTGAAACAGTTGTTTTCTTTTGTAAAGTTTGTAAACGTTTGTCTTAAATCGCTAAAAAGGTGAAACGTTTGGATTTGTTTCGTAACGTTTTTAAACGTTTGACCTAAATCGCTAAATGGGGAAATATTCGGATTTGTTTCCTATCATTTGTAAACGTTTGGCTTAAATTGCTAAAAAAATTGGATTTGTTTCGTAACGTTAGTAAACGTTTGGCTTAAATTGCTAAAAGGGTGAAACGCTTGGATTTGTTTCGTAACGTTTGTAAACATTTTCCTTAAATTACTAAAAAGGAGAAATGTTTGGATTTTTTAGTAACGTTTGTAAAGATTTGCCTTGAAGTGCTAAAAAGGTTAGACGCTTGGATTTTTTTCATAGCGTTTGTAAACGTTTGGCTTAAATTTCTAAAAAGGTCAAACACTTGGATTTGTTTCGTTACGTTTGTAAACGTTTGGCCTAAATTTTTAAAAAGGTGAAACACTTGGTTTTTGTTTCGTAACGTTTGTAAACGTTTGGCTTAAATTGCTAAAAATGTGAAACATTTGGATTTGTTTCATAACGTTTGTGAACATTTGGCTTCAATCGCTAAAAAGGTGATACGTTTGGATTTGTTTCCTAACGTTTCCAAACGTTTGGCATAAATCGCTAAAAAGGTGAAACGTTTGGATTTGTTTCGAAACGTTTTAAATGTTTAGCTTAAATTACTAAAATCAGAAAACGTTTAGATTTATTTCGTTACGTTTAAACTTTTGGCTTAAATTGCTAAAAAGGGGAAACGTTTGGTTTTGTTTCGTAACGTTTGTAAACGTTCGACTTAAATTGCTAAAAAGGTGAAACATTTGGATTTGTTTCGTGAAGTTGTAAACGTTTACCTTAAATTTCTAAAAAGGTGAAACGCTTGGATTGGTTTTGTAATGTTTGTAAACATTTGGTTTAAGATACTAAAAAGTTGAAACACTTGGATTTGTTTCAAAATTTTGTAAACGTTTGACTTAAATTGCTAAAAAGGTAAAATGCTTGGTTTGTTTTCGTAACGTTTGTAAAGGTTTGGCTTAAATCGTTAAAAAGGTAAAACGTTTGGATTTGTTTCGTAATGTTTTAGATGTTTGGTTTTGTTTCATAAAGTTTGTAAACGTTTGGCTTAAATCGCTAAAAAGGGGAAACGTTTGGATTTGTTTCGTAACGTTTGTAAACGTTTGGCCTAAATCGCTAAAAAGGGGAAACGTTTGGATTTGTTTCGTAACGTTTGTAAACGTTTGGCTTAAATCGCTAAAAAGGGGAAACGTTTGGATTTGATTCGTAATGTTTGTAAATGTTTGGCTTAAATCACTAAAAAGGGGAAACATTTGGATTTGTTTTGTAAAGTTTGTTAACGTTTGGCTTAAATCGCTAAAAAGGTGAAACATTTGGATTTGTTTCGTAATGTTTGTAAACTTTTGGCTTAAATTGCTAAAAAAGTCAAAAATTTGGATTTGTTTTGTATGGTTTGTAAACGTTTAGCTTAGATCGCTAATAAGGGGAAACTTTTGGATTAGTTTTGTAATGTTTGTGAACGTTTGGCTTAAATCGGTAAAAAAGATGAAACGTTTGGATTTGTTCCGTAACGTTTGTAAACGTTTGCCTTAAATTACTAAAAAGAAGAAATGTTTGGATTTTTTTCGTAACGTTATAAACGTTTACTTTAAATTTCTAAAAACGTGAAACGCTTGAATTGGTTTTGTAATGTTTGTAAACATTTGGTTTAAGATACTAAAAAGGTGAAACAATTGGATTTGTTTCAGAACGTTTG